>NC_141875.1:118326524-118478040 GCF_056163025.1 Triticum urartu | reverse complement strand
TTAGAAAAATACTCTCCGCCACGACCTAAGCCTCTTGATTTTTTGATCAAGTTGGTTTTTCTCTTTGGCTTTATAAATCTTGAAAAAGTTCAAAGCCTCATCTTTTGATTCCAAAAGATAAACATGGCAGTATCTAGTGGAGTCATCAATCAATGTCATGAAATATTTCTTTCCACCTTGAGCCTTGGGGTGACTATGGGCATGTCGCTGGGAGCGGGCGCGTACTGTGGGTGCTTGGTGGGTTGCACATGGATGTCGCCAAGGTTGGACTGCAACTCCCCACCACCTTATCCATGCCGGCATTGATGACCGGTGCAAGCAAGGCTAGGAGGGGCTCCATCTTCGACATTATAAGCTCCATCTTGTCCAACAACAACTGAATTGCGAGCGACGCATTGGAGATACCGCTACGCTCCTTGGCAGCCTCTATCATGTCTTGACGCGGACCGAGCTTGGCCATGATTTGCTTGAAGCTACTGGTTCGAAATTCTGCCAGGATCGCTCGAGGAGGGTGGCATGGTGGAGGGAAATTAGGCCCTGAATAAGAAATGGTATGAACTAAACTATCTCATAGGAATTAACTCGCCCCAAGTAGCAATACAGGATCTGGATACAAGATTTGATCGGCAAGAATTGGGGATTCAGGAGATAGAGCCGAGGGGATGGGAGAGAAGAGGTACACACCCAGTAGCGGACGTCCAAGTTTCAGTTCTTCGAATCCCTTTCCTTAAAGGGATGTGCTCCTCGGGAGCTCCAATTCAGACGCCCCTTTTTTCTTTTCTTTTTTCCTTTCCTTTCTTTTCTTTTTTCTTTTTGTTTTTCTTCTTTAAAATAATTCGACGCATCAAAAAAGTTCCAAACTTCAAAAACACTGAATTTTGAAAAAACAATTGTTTGAGAAATCATAAAATGATCGTCAATTCAAAAAAATGTTCATGATTTTGAGTAATGTTCGGGAAATCATAAAATATTCAATGATAAAAATTGTTGGCATATTCAAAAAATGTTCATGATTTTTAAAAAAAGTTCAAAAAAATAAAAAAATGTTTGTGAATTCAAAAATATCCATGAATTTAAAATTTTGTTCCAAAATTTCTAAGATTCCATCAATTCAAAAAAGTTTCATGCATTTTTTAAAATGTTCATCAAAACAAAATAAATGTTCATGCATTTAAATATTCTCTTGTAAGTTTAGAAAAATGACCGTCGACTCAAAAAATCTTCACAGATTCAAAAACATGTTCATGAGCTTCAAAAAATGTTTGCAAATTAACAAAAATGTTCATGAATTTGTATGAAAGATGCTCACAATTTAAAATAAATATGATTTCCAAAAAATGTTCACGAATTTGATATTTTAATGATTTAAAAATGTTCAAAAATAAGAAAGACGATGAAAAAATGAAAAAGAAATAGAAAGAAAGGAAAAAATGAAATAAAAGGCAAAAAACTAAAATGAAAGATCAAAGAAAAACGTAAATACAAAAATAAAAAGGGGAAATTCAATATTCTAAAACGAATTTAAAAAGAAAAGAAAAAGGGAAATAGAAAAGGGAATGGAAAAACACAAAGAAAAAAGAAAAAATACCAGGCAAAAAAAGAAAACTTGAAGAAAAAACCGATGGGAAAAATCAGAATGGGCCGGCTAATACAATGGACTTGGCACACCGGAGTCTACGCGCTACGCGCCAAATAGGAGCCGCGGTGCTCAGGATCTCCTATTTGCCGAATTTTGTGGCAAATAGACTCGCGACCTTATGGGGCCGGCTCATTTCCTGGCGTTGTAGCGAGCAAAATATCACAAATGCGAAAGCGGATTCAAACTCTTGACTTCCTGGTGTTAGTGCGCGTGCCTAGCCACTAAAAACACTAAACTTTTGTGACCAAACTAGCAGCATGAAGATTTTCAGAACTATTAGCAGAAACAGATTTGAACAATTTTTGAAAAATTAGAAAGCAAGTTTTATCATAAAAAAATATTTTTTGAAACACGAAATGTTTTCAATGAATAAGTTTTTATAAACTCAACTTTTAAAATTCTCGTACATTTTTGGACCCGATGAACAATTTTCAAAAACAGGGATACTTTTTTAAGTTTAGAATGCGGACATTTTTTAAAAGTTCCAAACAATTTTTTGATAAACAGGATTTTTATCGAAAACACAGATTTTATAGGAAAACATGAACATTTTTTGGAGCTCCAACTTTTTGTAAAAAAGTGAATCTATGAACAATTTTTTAAAAGTGGGAACAACTTTTGAAATTCCTTTTTTTACCAATTTTTTACTTTTTTGGAAACAAGAACATTAATTGAACTTTTCAAATGTTTCAAAAAGTGCAAACATTTTTAAAATCCACATACACATTTTCAAAAAGAAATATTTTTAATATCTGAACAAATTTTGAAAATATTTTTTTATTTATGAAAACACGAACGAAAAAAGTGGGAAAAAGAAATGAAAAAGAAATTAAAAAAGAAATGAAAAAAGTAAAAGAAAAGGATGAGAAAAGATAATGGAAAAAAGAAGAAAGGAGAAACAAAAAAAATCGATTCAAAAAATCTCTTAGTTTCTTTTAGTGGTAGGAACCTCATAGTAGATTTCCCAAACCAGAAAAGGTTTCCAAAATCGAAAGTCGATTGTTGTAATGGCCGGCGCAAGTCGATCATTGTTGTGCGATAGGTCGACAATGTGACGTAGAACGTGCCAGATTGGATTTTACGCAGTGCTCCTCGAGTTGGATTTGCAGCCCAGTTGAGCTTCGTGGGCCGGCCGACATCCTCATTGATTGCAAAATCACTAATTAAGGAGTAATTCTTGCAAAGGTCACTCCCGCCTTCCCAGGTTGCGACAAGTGTCGCACTGCATGTGCACCACTTGTCACAACCTAGGAGTTTTCCTGTTTTTTTGTATATTTGTTTATTCAAAACGCTTTATCTCTCAAACCGTGCATCCAAATCTCGAGCCGTTTTCACCAGTAGATTCCTCGCGTCAAAATTTTCAAAACTAGATATGATGTTGATAGATTTTGTTGAACTTTTTTCACTAAAAAACAGACGAAAAACCCTGAGCAGGAAGCACGTTTTTTCCCTTTTCGAAAGACACGGTTGTGCCTCTCGTGGAAGCTAATCCGTGCCTCCACGAGAAGTAAGTCAGTGCTTCTTGTAGTAGAAAAAAAAAGAAAACATGTCTTTTTCACTTTGCAAGAGGCACGGTCGTGCCTCTCGTGTAAGCAAATTCATGCCTCCATGAGAAGTAAATATGTGCCTCTCACGGAAGAAAAAAATGCGTTTTGTTTTGAGGCACGTGCGAAAGCAAATTCATGCCTCCACAAGAAGTAAATTTGTGCCTCTCGTGGTAGGAAAAAAAGAGAAGAAAACGTGGTTTTCCTATTCGCGAGAGGCACAGTCGTGCCTCTCATGGAAGCAAATATGTGCCTTCATAGAAGTAAATATGTGTCTCTTGCAGAAGGAAAAAAAGAAGAAAAAAGCTTTTTTTTTTCTTTTCCGATAGGCATGTCCATGCCTCTTGCGGAAACAAATTTGTGCCTACACGAGAAGTAAAGTCGTGCCTCTCATGAAAGGAAAAAACGTGTTTATTCCTTTTTCGAGAGGCACGATTGTGCCTCTCATGAAAGCAAATCCTTGCTTCCACGAGAACTAAATATATGCCTCTCACAGAAGAAAAATAAATAAAACACGTTTTTCACGTCAAACTGTTTTTCAATATATTTTTTCAAAACCTAAGAAAAACTGGGGGGAAATCGAAAAGCCGAAAACCCCCAAAAAATCATTTAAAATCCAAAAACGCATACAGGAAGATAGAAAAGAAAAATCCAGAGAGAGTGTCCAGAGCACGACGTGTGACGGCAGTTGGCCCTTGCATGGACTCCCCAAGGAGTACTCCTTAATTAGGCATTCCCAATTGATTGCAGTTGATGAAGTAGATTGCCTCAAAAAGAAAAGTTGTCGAAGATGATGTAGATGCAAAAATAACTAATTTATACATCTTCGAGGCCTAAAAATCCATCTCTAACAGATGATGCAGATGCAAAAAAAATACACCACCTCCTCCAAAATATGTAAAATACAACACCTGAAGATGAAAATTTGCATCTCCACCTCGAGGAGATGTAAAACATCCAGTCGCGTGCCAACCGCCCAACTGCCTTCATTTTCATTCTACCTCGCCCGCCTGCCTCCTGCCCGCCATTCTCCGTCGCAGCCGCTGCCGGCGCGATCACCTTCCCCAATCCCACCTTCTCCTTCATGCTACTGTCGTGGCGGCGACATCAGCGAAGAAGCAGCGGGCCGGCAAACCCCGTGGTGGAGGCGTGAAGCGACCGGTGTGGTGCAACCCGACGACGAACCCATCTCGAGCGGCCAAAAATTTGAAGTCGGTCGTGGCTGCATCAGTCGATTCGCTCCCGCTGGTGGCCATGGAGTCCGCATCCGGTCAAGGAACCCCTCCTCCACATCCGTCGCCGCCGCTGGCCATGGAGGAAGATGTGGTCACGTCCACAACCACCGCATCCAACGTGTTCTACAAAGTGTCGCAATGTTAAAAAATATTTTTCCTCGTGTTTGTTCTTTTAATTTCTGACACGAATAGAATGCGCGGTTGATTACGTGTAAGTGCATTTGTACTCTTGATGATGAATCTTTCATGTGCGCAACAAATGTGTCAAATGATGATTATTTATCTCAAGAGTATGCATCACAAGAATATGGTACTCAATTTGATGATGATAATCTCGACATGGACGAAGAGGGCTTCGTTGTGAAGGAAAGAACCACAAAGGTGTATGTCAAGCTTTCTCGCGATGAAATGATCATGAAGAAGCAAATGCTTATGAGAAGCATGATAGGAGGTGCCATAGTTGGAATGAGAGAAGGAATGGGAGGTGCCATGGGTGGAAAGGGCGGCTACATGAACATGATGGGAGGTGCCATGAATGGTGCATTTGGTGGCAACACTGGAGGTGACTTTGGTGGAAACATGGATGGTGGCTTCGGTGGCATGGTTGGTGGCTTTGGTGGAAACATGGGCAGCATGGGAGGTGGCTTCGGTGACAACATGAGTGCCACAAGAGGTGGCTTTTGGTTGCAACATAAGCGGCATGGGAGGTGGCTTCGGCGGCAACATGAGTGGTATGGGAGGTGGCTTTGGTGCAAACATGAACGGCATGAGAGGTGGCAATGAAGGTCTTCCGACGAAGGTCGCGGCATTGAGACTTCAACGCATGAAAATGTCGACAAAGAAGCCATTGATGATGATGAAGCCACCGTCCATAATGTGACTAGTGACAAAGGAGATGATGAGAGGTGATATATTTGATGTTATGTTTATGTGCATTTTAATTTGTTGAACCAAGAACTTTGTTTGAGATGATTGATACGTCTCCAACGTATCTATAATTTATAAAGTATTCATGTTGTTATATTACCATTCTTGGATGTTTTACAGTCATTTTATAGCAACTTTATATCATTTTTTGGGACTAACCTATTGACCCAGTGCCCAGTACCAGTTGTTGTTTTTGGCTTCTTTCTTACATAGTAGATAATCAATATCAAACGGAGTCCAAACACCACGAATTTTTTGTGGATTTTTTATGGACCAGAAGACATCCAGTGGGCCAGAGAAGCACCTGGGGGTGCCCCGAGTGGGGCACAACCCACCAGGGCGCGCCCAGGTGGGTTGTGCCCACCTCGGTGGCCTCTCGCACCCCCTCTTTGCCCTATAAATCACCAAATATTTCAAAAACCCTCATGGTAACCCTAGATCAAAAGTTCCGCCACCGCAAGGCTCTATAGCCACAAGAAAACAATCTAGACCCCGTTCCGGCACCCTGCCGGAGGGGCGAATCATCACCGGTGGCCATCTTCATCATCCCGGGGGCCACCACGATGAGGAGGGAGTAGTCCACCCTCGGGGCTGAGGGTTTGTACCAGTAGCTATGTGTTTAATCTCTCTCTCTCTCTCTCTCTCGTGTTCTTGAGATGGCACGATCTTGATGTATCGCGGGCTTTGTTAATATAGTTGGATCATATGGTGTTTTCCCCTCTCTATCTTGTTGTGATGAATTGAGTTTTCCCTTTGAGATTTCGTTTTATCGGATTGAATACTTTTATGGATTTGAGAGCACTTGATATATGTCTTGCATATGGATACTCATGGTGACAATGGGGTATCATATTGATTCACTTGATATATGTTTTGGCACTAAACTCACGGATTCCCGAGGTGATCGACATTGGGGTAATCTATGCATAGGGGTTGATGCATGTTCTTGTCTTTGTTTCTTTGGTAGAAATCTTGGGGCACTCTTTGAGGTTCTTTGTGTTGGATTGAGTATTATGAATCTGAAATTATTTGGTGTTATTTTAGTACGAACTCTTGGATAGATCGATCGGAAAGAATAGCTTCAAGGTGGTTTCGTACCCTACAAATAATTTCTTCTTATGTTCTCCGCTAGATAGGAACTTCGGAGTGATTCTTCATCGCACTTTGAGGGGTGGTTATATGATCCAATTATATTAGCACTATTGAGAGATTGCGCTAGCGAAAGTACGGACCCTAGGCCTCATTTTCAAGCATTGCAATACCGTTTTTGTGCCCGTTTACTATTTTCTACCTTGCTGTTTTTTATTTATTCATATTATAAAAATATATTTCTACCATCCGTATTACACTTTTATCACCATCTCTTTGCCAAACTAGTGCACCTATACAAATTACCATTGTATTTGGTGTGTTGGGGACACAAGAGACTCTTTGTTATTTGGTTGCAGAGTTGTTTGAGAGAGACCATCTTCATCTTACGCCTCCCATGGATTGATAAACCTTAGGTCATCCACTTGAGGGAAAATTGCTACTGTCCTACAAAACTCTGCACTTGGAGGCCCAACACAAGTCTACAAGAACAAGTTGCGTAGTAGACATCAAGCTCTTTTCTGGCACCGTTTGCCGGGGAGGTGAGTGCATGAAGGTATATCTTTCGATATTGCAATGGAATCTTTTAGTTTCTTGTTTTATCACTAGTTTGATTTATAAAAATAAAAGTACAAAAAATGGAATTGAGGTTGCATCATATTATTCATCTTTATAATGTCTTTCGTGAAAATGATGGAAAGGAAAATTGTGCTCAATTGTTAGAAGAAGAAGTCAATAAAATGTTTGGCACAAAATATTTGAATGATGAGCATGATTTCAATGTTGTTGGTATGAATTCTTTGAGTATCCATGATGCTAATAATATGCAAAGCCATAAGCTTGGGGATGCTATATTTGATGAAGATGATATTTTTAGTCCCCCAAGTTTTGATGAGAAAATTTATTATGATGATTGCATGCCTCCTATCTATGATGATTATGGTGATGACATATATGTTATAGAGAATAATTATAACCATGAAACTTGTCATCATGATTTTAATTTTCAATCACATGATAGTTATTTTGGTGAGTTTGCTCCCACTACTATGAATGAGAATAAATTTGCTTATGTGGAGAGTAAGAAAATTTCTATGCGTATGCATCATGAAAAGAGTTCTTTATCTGATAGTTATATTGTTGAATCCATTCATGATGCTACTAAAAATTATTATGAGAGAGGAACATACGCTTTTACATATTGCAAAAATATCAAGTTTCCCCTCTATGTATTGAAAATCTTGAAGTTATGCTTGTTTTGCCTTCCTATGCTAGTTGATTCTTCTCCCCATAAATTGTTTTATCATAAAATCCCTATGCATAGGAAGTGGGTTAGAATTAAATGTTCTTGCCATGTTCTTCATTATGCTCCCTTTGTGTTTAAATTCTTATGTTTTATGTGAGCATCATTGAAATCATCATGCCTAGCTTAAAAGGCATTAAACAAAAGCGCTTGTTGGGAGACAAACCAACTCTCTTACCTACTGTTTTTGTGTGTTCACATGATTAGGCTACTATAGTAATCATGTTTTGTAGCTTTCGTTTTAATAAAGTGCCAAGTAAGACATTTGGGATGGTCTATGGTGATAGTTGATTTGATCTTGCTGAAAAACAGAAACTTTTGCGCTCAGGAAAATAATTATCATTTTTAACAAAAGCGTGATAAAATACTGATTACTTTTTTCAAAAGATTAATAGACAAATTTCCCAGGCTGTCCTAATTTTTCAGAATTTTTGGAGTAGCAGAAGTATGGTTGGAGTATATATTACTACAGACTGTTCTGTTTTTGGCAGATTCTGTTTTCAATGCATAGTCTGCTTGTTTCCTAGTTTCTATGGCTTATATTGCTCAATATAAATTGTGGAAATGATATGCTACAGTAGGAATTGTGTGGAAACAATCATGAATCTTGTCTTTCACAGTACCAAAAGTGAATGGTTTGCTCTTTATCATACTGACCTATCTCACGAAGTTCCGTTAAGTTTTGTGTGATTGAAGTTTTCAAGTTTTGGGTGAGACATCGATATGAGGAGAATAAGGAGTGACAAGACCCTAAGATTGGGGATTCCCAAGGCAACTCAAGTTAATATCCAAGGAAGATCCAAGCAACTAAGCGTGGGGATGCCCCGGAAGGCATCCCCTCTTTCGTCTCCAACAATATCCGTAATCTCACTTGAGGCTATATTTTTATTCGTCACGTGATATGAGTTTTACTTGGAGTGTCATTTTATTTTGCTAGGATTTTATTTATGTTATTTATAATAATATTTTTCATCTTTATTTTCAATAAAAGTGTCAAGGATAGCCTTTACTATGCTTATTTTGCAAGTCTACAAGTTGCTGTTTCAAAACAGAAAGCTTATCATTGTTGCAAAAATTCCCTAGAAAATTCAGAATGTGATAAAATGTTGAAACTTTCTGAAAAATAATCTCTGATAAATTTTATACAATGTGTTAAATTTTAAGAATTTTTGGAGTTAAAGAAGTATTGATACTCTTGCATTCTTTACAGACTGTACTGTTTTGGTAGATTGCTGTTATGTCTGCATTGTTTGCATATGTTTGCTTGTTTAATGATTCTATTTGAGGATAGGAGTATTAAATATGCATAGGCATTTATTATAAAATGTTTAATAATAATTTTGGTGAATTTCTACAGTAGATAATGATATGGTTTTGCATTGATTTATACTAACTTATCTCACGAGTTTTTGTTGAGTTTTGTGTGGGTGAAGTTTTTGAGATTTAGGAAAACCGTGATATGAGAGGAATTAAGGAGACATGAAAGCTCATGTTTGGGGATGCCCAAGGCACCCCAAGATAATATTTCAAGAAGTCTCAAGCATCTAAGCTTGGGGATGCCCCGGTAGGCATCCCACATTTCTTATTCAACAATTATTGGTTAGTATTGGTTGAGCCAAAGTTTTTGCTTCTTCACATGATGTGTGCTATTCTTGGATAGTCATTTTATTTTGTTTTGATTTTTTCTTGCTTCTTTAATAAAACACTTAGATCTGAAAGTTTTTAAATAAAAGAGAGTCCTCAAATAGCTACCCATTTACATAACTACTCGCTTGATCTTCACTTGTATCTTTTTGGAGTAGTTTGTCATTTAATCGTGTGCTTCACTTATATCCTATGAGTAAATTGTTGAATGAATTGAATATCATGAAGTTGAAATTATATGTTCATATAATGCCTAGTGGTAGCTTCACATTGGGTTTAGAAAGTGAAATCTTTTGAAGCTTGACAATCACAATATTGGTCATACAAGCAATTCCTGAATGATTACTATAAGGAAGAGAACTTTCACATGCAAATACATTATCTTGGAAATTTTTTGTGATTGTGAGCCCCCATCAAAATATTATATGCCAAAATTGTTGACGTTGGACAACGAAGAGAACGTAATGGTTTATGTTTGTTCATATTCACATAGAAGCTATATTGTCATAGATCCTTCAACATGTGGTGCTTGCCCCCTAATGTCTACTACACAACCTTCTTCTTGTAGACGTTGTTGGGCCTCCAAGTGCAGAGGTTTGTAGGACAGTAGCAAATTTTCCTCAAGTGGATGACCTAAGGTTTATCAATCCGTAGGAGGCGTAGGATGAAGATGGTCTCTCTCAAGCAACCCTGCAACCAAATAACAAAGAGTCTCTTGTGTCCCCAACACACCCAATACAATGGTAAATTGTATAGGTGCACTAGTTCGGCGAAGAGATGGTGATACAAGTGGTATATGGATGGTAGATAATGGTTTTTGTAATCTGGAAATATAAAAACAGCAAGGTAACTAGTGATAAAAATGAGCACAAACGGTATTGCAATGCTAGGAAACAAGGCCTAGGGTTCATACTTTCACTAGTGCAAGTTCTCTCAATAATAATAAAATAATTGGATCATATAACTATCCCTCAACATGCAACAAAGAGTCACTCCAAAGTCACTAATAGCGGAGAACAAACGAAGAGATTATGGTAGGGTACGAAACCACCTCAAAGTTATCCTTTCTGATCGATCTATTCAAGAGTTCGTAGTAAAATAACATGAAGCTATTCTTTCCATTCAATCTATCATAGAGTTCATACTAGAATAACACCTTAAGACACAAATCAACCAAAACCCTAATGTCACATAGATACTCCAATGTCACCTCAAGTATCCATGAGTATGATTATACGATATGCATCACACAATCTCAGATTCATCTATTCAACCAACACAAAGTACTTCAAAGAGTGCCTCAAAGTTTCTACCGGAGAGTCAAGATGGAAACATGTGCCAACCCCTATGCATAGGTTCATGGGCGGAACCCGCAAGTTGATCACCAAAACATACATAAAGTGGATCACGTGATATCCCATTGTCACCACAGATAAGCACGGCAAGACATACATCAAGTGTTCTCAAATCCTTAAAGACTCAATCCGATAAGATAACTTCAAAGGGAAAACTCAATCCAATACAAGAGAGTAGAGGGGGAGAAACATCATAAGATCCAACTATAATAGCAAAGCTCGCGATACATCAAGATCGTATCACCTCAAGAACACGAGAGAGAGAGAGATCAAACACATAGCTACTGGTACATACCATCAGCCCCGAGGGAGAACTACTCCCTCCTCGTCATGGAGAGCACCGGATGATGAAGATGGCCACGGGAGAGGGATTTCCCCCTCCGGCAGGGTGCCGGAACGGGTCTAGATTGGCTTTTGGTGGATTCGAAGGCTTCAGGCGGCGGAACTCCCGATCTATTGTGCTCCCCGAAGTTTTTAGGGTATATGGGTATATATGCGAGGAAGAAGTACGTCGGTGGACCTCCGGGCTGTCCATGAGGCAGGGGGCGCGCCCAGGGGGGTGGGCGCACCCCCACCCTCGTGGGCAGCCCGGGACTCTCCTGGTCCAACTCCGATACTCCGTGGGCTTCTTCTGGTCCAAAAATAATTTTCGTGAAGTTTCAGGTCAATTGGACTCCGTTTGATTTTCCTTTTCTGTGATACTCTAAAACAAGGAAAAAACAGAAACTGGCACTGGGCTCTAGGTTAATAGGTTAGTCCAAAAAATCAAATAAAATAGCATATAAATGCATATAAAACATCCAAGGTTGATAATATAATAGCATGGAAGAATCAAAAATTATATATACATTGGAGACGTATCAGCATCCCCAAGCTTAATTCCTGCTCGTCCTCGAGTAGGTAAATGATAAAAACAGAATTTTTGATGTGGAATGCTACCTAACACATTTATCCATGTAGTTCTCTTTATTGTGGCAAGAATATTCAGATCCATAAGATTCAAGACAAAAGTTTAATATTCACATAAAAATAATAATACTTCAAGCATACTAAGTAATCATGTCTTCACAAAATAACATGGCCAAAGAAAGCTATCCCAACAAAATCATATAGTCTGGCTATGATCTATCTTCACCACACAAAATATTTAAATCATGAACAACCCTGATGACAAGCCAAGCAATTGTTTCATACTTTTTATGTTCTCAAACTTTTTCAATCTTCACGCAATACATGAGCGTGAGCCATGGACATAGCACTATAGGTGGAATAGAATGGTGGTTGTGGAGAAGACAAAAAGGAGAAGATAGTCTCACATCAACTAGGCATATCAACGGGCTATGGAGATGCCCATCAATAGATATCAATGTGAGTGAGTAGGGATTGCCATGCAACGGATGCACTAGAGCTATAAATGTATGAAAGCTCAACAAAAGAAACTAGTGGGTGTGCATCCAACTCGCTTGCTCACGAAGACCTAGGGCATTTTGAGGAAGCCCATCATTGGAATATACAAACCAAGTTCTATAATGAAAGATTCCCACTAGTATATGAAAGTGACAACATAGGAGACTCTCTATCATGAAGATCATGGTGCTACTTTGAAGCACAAGTGTGGTAAAAGGATAGTATCATTGCCCCTTCTCTCTTTTTCTCTCATTTTTATTTGGGCCTTTTCTCTTTTTTTATGGCCTCTTTTTTTTATTTGGGCCTTTTCTCTTTTTTATGGCCTTTTTTTATTTAGTCCGGAGTCTCATCCCGACTTGTGGGGGAATCATAGTCTCCATCATCCTTTCCTCATTGGGACAATGCTCTAATAATGATGATCATCACACTTTTATTTACTTACACCTCAAGAATTACAACTCGATACTTAGAACAAGATATGACTCTATATGAATGCCTCCGGCGGTGTACCGAGATGTGCAATGATGCATGAGTGACATGTATGAAAGAATTATGAACAGTGGCTTTTCCATAAATACAATGTCAACTACATGATCATGCAAAGCAATATGACAATGATGAAGCGTGTCATAATAAACGGAACGGTGGAAAGTTGCATGGCAATATATCTCAGAATGGCTATGGAAATGCCATAATAGGTAGGTATGGTGGCTGTTTTGAGGAAGGCATATGGTGGGTTTATGGTACCGGCGAAAGTTGCGCGGTACTAGAGAGGCTAGCAATGGTGGAAGGGTGAGAGTGCGTATAATCCATGGACTCAACATTAATCATAAAGAAGTCATATACTTGTTGCAAAAATCTACAAGTTATCAAAGCAAAGTATTACGCGCATGCTCCTAGGGGGATAGATTGGTAGGAAAATACCATCGCTCGTCCCCGACCGCCACTCATAAGGAAGACAATCAATAAATAAATCAAGCTCTGACTTCATCACATAACGGTTCACCATACGTGCATGCTACGGGAATCACAAACTTCAACACAAGTATCTCTCAAATTCACAACTACTCACTAGCATGACTCTAATATTACCATCCTCATATCTCAAAACAATCATCAAGTATCAAACTTCTCATAGTATTCAATGCACTTTATATGAAAGTTTTTATTATATCCCTCTTGGATGCCCATCATATTAGGACTAAATTCATAACCAAAGCAAATTACCATGCTGTTTAGGACTCTCAAAATAATATAAGTGAAGCATGAGAGATCAATTATTTCTATAGAATAAAACCGCCACCGTGCTCTAAAAGATATAAGTGAAACACTAGGGCAAATGACAAACTACTCCGAAAGATGCAAGTGAAGATCAATGAGTAGTCGAATAATTATGCAACTATGTGAAGACTCTCTAACATTTAAGAATCTCATATCTTGATACTTTATTCAAACAGCAAGCAAAACAAAATAAAATAAATTGACACTCCAAGCAAAACACATATCATGTGGTGAATAAAAATATAGCTCCAAGTAAAGTTACCGATGAACGAAGACGAAAGAGGGGATGCCTTCCGGGGAATCCCCAAGCTTAGGATTTTGGTTGTCCTTGAATATTACCTTGGGGTGCCTTGGGCATCCGCAAGCTTAGTCTCTTGCCACTCCTTGTTCCATAGTCCATCGAATCTTTACCCAAAACTTGAAAACTTCACAACACAAAACTTAACAGAAAACTCGTAAGCTCCGTTAGCGAAAGAAAACAAAACACCACTTCAAGGTACTGTAATGAACTCATTCTTTATTTATATTCGTGTTAAACCTACTGTATTCCAACTTCTCTATGGTTTATAAACTATTTTACTAGCCATAGATTCATCAAAATAAGCAAACAACACACGAAAAACAGAATCTGTCAGAAACAGAACAATCTGTAGTAATCTGTAGCTAATGCGAATTTCTGGAACCCCAAAAATTCTAAAATAAATTTCTGGACGTGAGGAATTTATCTATTAATCATCTGCAAAAATAATTAACTAAATATCACTATCCAAATAAAAATGGCAGAAATTCTCGTGAGCGCTAAAGTTTCTGTTTTTTACAGCAAGATCAAAAAGACTTTCCCCAAGTCTTCCCTACGTTCTACTTGGCACAAACACTAATTAAAAGCATAAAACCAAATATAAATAGAGGCTAGATGAATAATTCATTACTAAACAGGAGCAAAAGCAAGGAAAAAAAATAAATTTGGGTTGCCTCCCAACAAGCGCTATCGTTTAACGCCCCTAGCTAGGCATTATGATTTCAATGATGATCACATAAAAGATAAGAATTGAGACATAAAGAGAGCATCATGAAGCATATTGCTAACACATTTAAGTCTAACCCACTTCCTATGCATAGGGATTTTGTGAGCAAACAAATTATGGGAACAAGAATCAACTTGCATAGGAAGGTAAAATAAGGATAACTTCAAGATTTTAAGCACATAGAGAGGAAACTTGATATTATTGCAACTCCTACAAGCATATGTTCCTCCCTCATAATAATTTTCAGTAGCATCATGAAGGAATTCAACAATATAACTATAACATCCCAAATTTTCAATTTGGAATGTTATACATTAGATCATCATGCATATCATATTTTCATGCATTTTGGTTGATCCTAGAAATTTCACGCAACTCAAGGACCTCAGAGAGAGTTGGAGATTTCGTTATTTTCCTATTTGAGTTCTCTCAAATTTTGGAAAAGAGGATCATTTGATTTATGTATTTCATCTTCAATAATTTTTCCGATATTCAAAAATATAAGAGAGGGAATAATGTGACTTTCCCAAAATTGAGGAAAAACGAAGATTTAATAAATAGATCAAATTTTGTTTGCCGGAGTTTTATTTGCATTTTATTTGGATAGGGAAAAATGCGCGTTTTTGAAAATTGCATTTTAGGCCCGGAGAAAAGTTCATTTTGTTCGGCTCATTTTTAGGACTCGGAGAAAATTTACTTTAGAATTTTTGGAGCTCGTTTAGATTTTCTTTTCTGTGTTTTTCTACGCGCGAAACCATTTAAAAAAACAGGAGTCTCCCGCCAGGCCAGCCGGGCCTAAGGCCCAGCCAGCCGGCCACCACCCCAGCCCCTGCGCGCGTGCGTGCGCCAGGCGCAGCCGCCGCCGCCTCTCAGGCCGAGTCCGGTTTGGACTTTAGGCCGGTAACCCCTCCCCTTTCCTTTGTTTCGTTTTCCTTTTCCTAATCCTAGTCTATTTCTTGTCCCCTACCCCAAGTAAACCCCTCCCCTCCCTAATATAAATACCCCAACACCCCCCCTCTAAACACATCAAATCAAAGCCGCAGCAAGCAACAGCGCACAGCCCCACCCCGCGCCCCTCACCCGCGCCGCCGCCCTTGTGCCCTAGCTGCCGCCGCACCTTGCCCACGCCGCCGCCCTACGCCGCCGCCGGAACCCCTCACCGGAGACCTCGCCGAGGTTGCCCCGCGTCTCTTTTCCTCGGATCGTTTTCTTCTAATCGTTCCGATTCTTTTCTTCTCTTCCGATTCGTTTTCTCTCCGATTCTTTTCTTTTCTTCCGGTTTTTGTTCCGGTTTTCTTCCGAAACCTTAGATCGGTTTTCCGTTTCTTTTTCAGTTTTCTTCTCCGAAAACCCTAGATTGGTTTTCGTTCTTCTATCGGACCGTTCGTCCCAATGAACGTGATCACCGATTCTTCCTCGGTTAACGACGCCCGTTCGTTTAGCCGTTCGTCTCTTTCTTTTCGTCGGATTTATTCCGCGTTCTTTTCCGCGATCGTGATCTCAGATTCGATCTTCGTTCTAGTCTTTCTTCCCGCTCGTTTATCGGAATCAGGTGATTCAAGCGCCTGGAGTTTTGTTTCGAAACCGCCGTTCCGTCTAATCAACTTAAACAAGTTTTGACCTAGTTTCAACTTGCTAGAACTGAGTTGTTTTTTTCCGCCGTTTGTTTTTCCGTTTCTTTGTTTGGTTCGTTCTTTCTTTGCAACCGGAGTTCTTAAGTTGAACTATCTGGTTCGTTCTCTTGTTCGAGTTTTACCTGTGCATTAGATGAGTACTTATTGTATGCTTGTTGTTTGTCTGCGATAGATCACCCGGATTGCGCCGCTTGTTACTTCGAAACCCTAGGACTCGCGGATCATCAGCAAGGCAAGTTCACACTTTGATCATACCTTTTCTACAACCCATGTTTTATTGCATTAGATCAATCCTCTCACATTGCATGATTAGGATCTAACTAAATTGTGGGATGGGAAGTAGATGAGGTAGTACCTATTACCTGTTTCTTATCAAACCTTTGGGAGTTACTTCTACGTTTGCTTATTATGCCATGCTATGCTAGTAGACGTGGATTGGGTGAGTGATATCCATGACAGATGTGAGTTGATAATTTTAATGGTTTATCTAAGGTGGCAACTTAAACACACATCTGGGTGGATTGAGGCACCTGATGTCTATCAGGACTTGCCTGTTTTTTTGGACCGCCACCCAGGCTCAAAGGGATCATAAGATCTTTCATGCTAGAAACTTCCGTGTGCAGCCACATGCTACTATGGGCTCTGGCGTAGTTGACTAAGTTGTGCGAACTCTTACGGGGTGGACTAGAAGATGTAGGGGTTGTAGGTGGTACGGTCTGCCCCACATGTAAGGTGCTAGCGCTTCTGAAAGACTATGTCTCGGTCATCCGTTTCTCAAACACCATGTAGTGCGAGAAAACAAACGGAGGCGATCGAGTCATGTGGGGAAAAGTGCGCAAACCTCTGCAGAGTGTACAAACTAATCATGATTAGCCGTGTCCCTGGTTATGGACAACTTGAGTATCTAGTACTTGAATATCATGTGAATCTCAACATGTTACCTCTAATAAATGTTGTTGGGTTTTAATTACTTTTAATTGGGATTGAGAATGCTGTCAACCATTCTCAATGTTTCACAACCACCATGATAGTTAAATAAATTTATTCCTTTGCAGTAGGGAAAAACTGGCTTTACGCAAAACTGTAACCATAGAGCTTTCCACCAGCCATATATGCATGTAGTATAGCTGTTTCATTCCATTACTCTCTATGTGTTACATTGCCAGCATATTCCATGTGCTGACCCGTTTTCGGGCTGCAACTTCTCATGTTGCAGACTTTTCAGACGACGAGTAAGGTGTTTTTAGGTCGTGGCCCTATACTCAGTGATGCCGCTGGAGTTGATGGACCCATTTATCTTCCGAGTCTTCCGCTGTTATCGACACTAGATGGCCTTAAGCCATTTTTATTGTAATAAGTTCTCTTTGAGACAACGATGTAATAAGTGTGTGATTGCCACTCTGCTATAAATCCTTCGATGTACTGTGTGGTGTCAGCATTACTGATCCAGGGATGACACCGGAGCACAGTAGGCTTGATCCATTCGGGTCGGGTCGCCACAGAGATGGTATCAGAGCACACGCTGACTGTAGGACACGACCACTAAGTTAAAGCCATAGATCACCATTCTCTTCTCATTTTCTAAACTCCCCATCTTTTCTACTCTTTAGGATGACGCACGCGAAGATTAAGTACGCTCAACCGGATGAAGGCACACCATTTGGATTTCACCTGAAGGAAGTCACCAAGTACCTGAACATTGGATTACCAAGCTTCACGGGAACCTTCAACGCCACTCTGCCTGAAGAGGAGCGCTGGAAGATTCAAGCTCACGTTTCGGGAAGGACATTCACGCCAATCACGAAGCCTATAGATAGTGTTTTCAATGCACCAACCTGGAGTCTGGGAAGGAGCATGGCAGCTCATATCACCATAGGACGCATTGGAGAAGTTTACCAAGAAGACCTCAAGGACACTATCTACCAGATTTGCGGACGCCGAGATGAACAATGGGAGTTAGTCAGCACCAAGAAGGATAGATCCATTGCATCTTTCATCCAGGAGTTAAACCAGCACATTCGCCGCCACGAGAACCAGATGTGCAATGATATGATAGAGTTGAAGAATGAGAAGGCAAGGATCATCGAGCTAGAAGGAGAACTGAAGTCTACACGCAAGGACTACATGGACGAGATCGTAGCTCTAGCAAGACACAATGGCGATCTTAAGCAGGAGATTGAAGAACTCAAGGAGAAGTTAGCATCCAGGAAGGAGGACGAGTACGTCGCATGTCCGAACAACTACAACATCATCGATGACACCGATTCGGATCCAAGTGAACCCGACTTTGAAGACGAAGCTGGAGCAGATATCATGGAGTCTTCCACCGATTCAAATTTCTAGATGACCACCAGATAGTAGTAGTATTCCCCCATGTAAACACAATAGTTCGAGCACTTTTGCGATAGTTAGATCGTTTGTAAGCCCTTGTTTGATTGAATGAAGTGATTTTGTGTGCATTTGCTCATGTGCATTGGGGTAGTGTTTTTCCTTTAGACCTCACTCTATTCTTAATTCTCGTCTTTTCTAAAAACCCTCAGATGCCTCCAACCCAAGCTCTTAGGACACCCATGTTAGTAAGCTCACCAGGAGCGGAGTTTATGGCTAGACGATGGTGTGATCGGTTACCATTAAGGATTGGTAACTATGTGTTTCCCTCAGACCTAATAGTATTGGAATCTCAAGGACTGGATGTGATATTAGGCATGGATTGGTTATCAAAGTATAAAGGGAATACTGAGTGTGCTAGTAAGTCAATTTTGCTTACTACACCAGAAGGGAGAAGGATCAAGTATGTATCCCGGCATGTACCAAATAGGACACAAGTAAACTGCCTAACAGGAGTTGTGCAAGAGGAAGTACCAGTGGTAAAGGATTTTCCTGATGTATTTCCTGAGGAATTGCCAGGCATGCCACCAGATAGAGACATTGAGTTTTTGATTGAGTTATTGCCAGGTACAGGCCCAATATCGAAGCGACCGTACCGGATGCCAGCAAAAGATTTGGTGGAAATTAAGAATCAGATTAAGGAGTTATTGGATAAAGGTTACACTCGCCCAAGTTCTTCACCTTGGGGATCACCCGTACTTCTAGTGGAAAAGAAGGATGGAACATTAAGGATGGTTGTAGATTATCGGGGATTGAATGAAGTAACCATCAAGAATAAGTACCCACTGCCAATGATCAACGATCTGTTTGATCGATTGCAAGGAGCTAAAGTGTTTTCCAAGATCGATTTGCGATCAGGGTACCATCAATTGAAGATTCGGGAGCAGGACATACCTAAGACAGCATTCACCACAAGATATGGACTGTATGAGTATACCGTTATGTCATTTGGATTGACTAACGCACCTTCCTATTTTATGAACCTAATGAACAAGGTGTTTATGGAGTTTTTGGATAAGTTCGTCGTAGTGTTCATTGATGACATCCTGGTTTATTCAAAGAATGAAGAGGAGCATAAGGAACATTTGCGTTTGGTTTTGGAGAAACTAAGGGAACATCAGTTATACGCCAAATTCAGCAAATGTGAGTTTTGGTTGAAGGAAGTTGGATTCCTCGGACACGTTATATCCGGAGAAGGTATAGCAGTTGACCCCACTAAGGTTGAGACCGTAACCGAATGGGAATCGCCAATGACAGTTGGAGAGATCCGGAGTTTTCTTGGACTCGCAGGATATTACCGGAGGTTCATTGAGAACTTTTCAAAGATTGCAAAGCCTATGACTGAATTGTTGAAGAAGGATACTAAGTTCAAATGGACTGAGGAATGTGAGGCTAGTTTCCAGGAACTGAAGAAACGCTTGGTTACCTCACCAGTATTGATTTTGCCAGATCAGACCAAGGATTATGAGGTGTATTGCGACGCTTCACGTCGAGGACTTGGAGCAGTGCTTATGCAGGAAGGAAGAGTTGTTTCGTATGCTTCACGACAACTGAAGCCTCATGAGTTGAATTATGCCACGCATGATTTGGAGTTAGCAGCCGTAGTGCATGCATTGAAGACATGGAGACATTTCCTCATTGGAAATCATTGTGAGGTGTACACGGATCACAAGAGTTTGAAGTACATTTTCACGCAGAAGGAGTTGAACCTCAGACAAAGGAGATGGTTGGAGCTCATCAAGGATTACGACATAAGATTGCATTACCATCCCGGAAAAGCTAATGTAGTAGCAGACGCATTGAGCCGTAAGAGCCATGTCAATACCCTAGTGACGGGAGAAGTACCAAAGGAGTTAGCAGAAAACCTTCGTGAGCTGTGTTTGGAAATAGTTCCGAGAGGCTATGTAGCAGCATTGGAGATTCAGTCAACATTGATGGATAGGATCAGAGAAGCTCAGAAATCTTACAAGGAGATTGCTGCTATAAAAGAGAAATTGAGCGAAGGAAAAGCAAAGGGATTTCGTGAGGATGAGCACGATACCTTACGGTTTGAGGACCGTGTTTATGTGCCCAATGACCCGGAGATCAGGAAGTTGATTTTGCAAGAGGCACATGATTCACCGTATTTGATTCACCCAGGGAATACCAAGATGTATTTGGATTTGAAGGAAACATTCTGGTGGACCGGAATGAAGAAGGATATTGCAGCATATGTAGCAGTTTGTGACGTATGTCAGAGAGTAAAGGCAGAGCATCAGAAGCCAGCAGGATTGTTACAACCATTGCAGATACCCGAATGGAAGTGGGAAAAGATAGGCATGGATTTTATCACAGGACTACCCAGGACGAAAGCAGGCTATGACTCGATATGGGTAGTAGTTGATCGTTTGACGAAGGTAGCACATTTCATTCCAGTTAAGACTACCTACACCAGTGCTAAGTTGGCAAAGATATACATGACTAGAATCATTTGTTTGCATGGAGTTCCGAGGAGTATCGTATCAGATAGAGGAACCCAATTTACCTCAAAGTTTTGGAATCAGTTGCATGAAACTTTAGGAACCAGACTAGAGTTCAGCACAGCTTTTCATCCACAGACAGATGGACAGACCGAGCGAGACAATCAGATTTTGGAAGATATGCTGAGAGCTTGTGCACTAGATTATGGATCTAGTTGGGACGATAACTTGCCGTATGCGGAGTTTTCTTATAACAACAGTTACCAAACCAGTTTGAAGATGGCACCTTTCGAAGCTTTATACGGAAGGAGGTGCAGGACACCGTTGTCATGGGACGAAGTTGGAGACCGTCAGTTCTTTGGACCAGATTTGATTAAGGAGTCTGAACGGAAAGTTAAGTTGATTCGCGATAGGCTCAAGGTAGCCCAGTCCAGGCAGAAGAGCTACGCAGATTCAAAACGCAAGGAGACAGTTTACGAAACCGGAGACAGAGTTTATCTCCGAGTATCCCCACTTCGAGGAGTTAAGCGCTTTGGAGTTAAGGGAAAGTTAGCACCGTGCTTCGTTGGACCGTATAAGATCTTGCAACGTATGGGAGAAGTCGCTTATAAGTTGCAATTACCAGAGGGACTGTCAGGAGTTCATGATGTATTCCATGTTTCTCAGCTGAAGAAATGTCATGCCGAGATGGCGGAGATACCGCTAAGAGATACCGTGCCGCTTGAAGCAATTCAGTTGAAGGATGACCTAACGTATGAGGAGAAGCCAGTCAAGATTCTCGATTATGCCAGTAGAGTTACTCGCAGCAAGGTTATCAAGTTTTGCAAAGTTCAGTGGAACCACCACTCAGAGGATGAAGCCACCTGGGAAAGAGAAGAAGATTTGCTCAAGGACCAACCTCACCTATTTTCTAGCCAACCCGAATCTCGAGGGCGAGATTCATCTTAAGGGGGGTAGGTTTGTAACATCCCAAATTTTCAATTTGGAATGTTATACATTAGATCATCATGCATATCATATTTTCATGCATTTTGGTTGATCCTAGAAATTTCACGCAACTCAAGGACCTCGAAGAGAGTTGGAGATTTCGTTATTTTCCTATTTGAGTTCTCTCAAATTTTGGAAAAGAGGATCATTTGATTTATTTATTTCATCTTCAATAATTTTTCCAATATTCAAAAATATAAGAGAGGGAATAATGTGACTTTCCCAAAATTGAGGAAAAACGAAGATTTAATAAATAGATCAAATTTTGTTTGCCGGAGTTTTATTTGCATTTTATTTGGATAGGGAAAAATGCACGTTTTCGAAAATTGCATTTTAGGCCCGGAGAAAAGTTCATTTTGTTCGGCTCATTTTTAGGAGTCGAAAAAAATTTACTTTAGAATTTTTGGAGCTCGTTTAGATTTTCTTTTCTATGTTTTTCTGCGCGCAAAACCGTTTAAAAAAAACAGGAGCCTCCCGGCAGGCCAGCCGGGCCTAAGGCCCAGCCAGCCGGCCGCCACCCCAGCCCCTGCGCGCGTGCGTGCGCCAGGCGCAGCCACCGCCGCCTCTCAGGCCGAGTCCGGTTTGGACTTTAGGCCGGTAGCCCCTCCCCTTTCCTTTGTTTCGTTTTCCTTTTCCTAATCCTAGTCTATTTCTTGTCCCCTACCCCAAGTAAACCCCTCCCCTCCCCAATATAAATACCCCAACACCCCCCCTCTAAACACATCAAATCAAAGCCGCAGCAAGCAACAGCGCACAGCCCCACCCCGCGCCCCTCACCCGCGCCGCCGCCCTTGTGCCCTAGCTGCCGCCGCACCTTGCCCACGCCGCCGCCCTACGCCGCCGCCGGAACCCCTCACCGGAGACCTCGCCGAGGTTGCCCCGCGTCTCTTTTCCTCGGATCGTTTTCTTCTAATCGTTCCGATTCTTTTCTTCTCTTCTGATTCGTTTTCTCTCCGATTCTTTTCTTTTCTTCCGGTTTTTGTTCCGGTTTTCTTCCGAAACCTTAGATCGGTTTTCCGTTTCTTTTTCAGTTTTCTTCTCCGAAAACCCTAGATTGGTTTTCGTTCTTCTATCGGACCGTTCGTCCCAATGAACGTGATCACCGATTCTTCCTCGGTTAACGACGCCCGTTCATTTAGCCGTTCGTCTCTTTCTTTTCGTCGGATTTATTCCGCGTTCTTTTCCGCGATCGTGATCTCAGATTCGATCTTCGTTCTAGTCTTTCTTCCCGCTCGTTTATCGGAATCAGGTGATTCAAGCGCCTGGAGTTTTGTTTCGAAACCGCCGTTCCGTCTAATCAACTTAAACAAGTTTTGACCTAGTTTCAACTTGCTAGAACCGAGTTGTTTTCTTCCGCCGTTTGTTTTTCCGTTTCTTTGTTTGGTTCGTTCTTTCTTTGCAACCGGAGTTCTTAAGTTGAACTATCTGGTTCGTTCTCTTGTTCGAGTTTTACCTGTGCATTAGATGAGTACTTATTGTATGCTTGTTGTTTGTCTGCGATAGATCACCCGGATTGCGCCGCTTGTTACTTCGAAACCCTAGGACTCGCGGATCATCAGCAAGGCAAGTTCACACTTTGATCATACCTTTTCTACAACCCATGTTTTATTGCATTAGATCAATCCTCTCACATTGCATGATTAGGATCTAACTAAATTGTGGGATGGGAAGTAGATGAGGTAGTACCTATTACCTGTTTCTTATCAAACCTTTGGGAGTTACTTCTACGTTTGCTTATTATGCCATGCTATGCTAGTAGACGTGGATTGGGTGAGTGATATCCATGACAGATGTGAGTTGATAATTTTAATGGTTTATCTAAGGTGGCAACTTAAACACACATCTGGGTGGATTGAGGCACCTGATGTCTATCAGGACTTGCCTGTTTTTTTTGGACCGCCACCCAAGCTCAAAGGGATCATAAGATCTTTCATGCTAGAAACTTCCGTGTGCAGCCACATGCTACTATGGGCTCTGGCGTAGTTGACTAAGTTGTGCGAACTCTTACGGGGTGGACTAGAAGATGTAGGGGTTGTAGGTGGTACGGTCTGCCCCACATGTAAGGTGCTAGCGCTTCTGAAAGACTATGTCTCGGTCATCCGTTTCTCAAACACCATGTAGTGCGAGAAAACAAACGGAGGCGATCGAGTCATGTGGGGAAAAGTGTGCAAACCTCTGCAGAGTGTACAAACTAATCATGATTAGCCGTGTCCCTGGTTATGGACAACTTGAGTATCTAGTACTTGAATATCATGTGAATCTCAACATGTTACCTCTAATAAATGTTGTTGGGTTTTAATTACTTTTAATTGGGATTGAGAATGCTATCAACCATTCTCAATGTTTCACAACCACCATGATAGTTAAATAAATTTATTCCTTTGCAGTAGGGAAAAACTGGCTTTACGCAAAATTGTAACCATAGAGCTTTCCACCAGCCATATATGCATGTAGTATAGCTGTTTCATTCCATTACTCTCTATGTGTTACATTGCCAGCATATTCCATGTGCTGACCCGTTTTCGGGCTGCAACTTCTCATGTTGCAGACTTTTCAGACGACGAGTAAGGTGTTTTTAGGTCGTGGCCCTATACTCAGTGATGCCGCTGGAGTTGATGGACCCATTTATCTTCCGAGTCTTCCGCTGTTATCGACACTAGATGGCCTTAAGCCATTTTTATTGTAATAAGTTCTCTTTGAGACAACGATGTAATAAGTGTGTGATTGCCACTCTGCTATAAATCCTTCGATGTACTGTGTGGTGTCAGCATTACTGATCCAGGGATGACACCGGAGCACAGTAGGCTTGATCCATTCGGGTCGGGTCGCCACAGAGATGGTATCAGAGCACACGCTGACTGTAGGACATGACCACTAAGTTAAAGCCATAGATCACCATTCTCTGGTCATTTTCTAAACTCCCCATCTTTTCTACTCTTTAGGATGACGCACGCGAAGATTAAGTACGCTCAACCGGATGAAGGCACACCATTTGGATTTCACCTGAAGGAAGTCACCAAGTACCTGAACATTGGATTACCAAGCTTCACGGGAACCTTCAACGCCACTCTGCCTGAAGAGGAGCGCTGGAAGATTCAAGCTCACGTTTCGGGAAGGACATTCACGCCAATCATGAAGCCTATAGATAGTGTTTTCAATGCACCAACCTGGAGTCTGGGAAGGAGCATGGCAGCTCATATCACCATAGGACGCATTGGAGAAGTTTACCAAGAAGACCTCAAGGACACTATCTACCAGATTTGCGGACGCCGAGATGAACAATGGGAGTTAGTCAGCACCAAGAAGGATAGATCCATTGCATCTTTCATCCAGGAGTTAAACCAGCACATTCGCCGCCACGAGAACCAGATGTGCAATGATATGATAGAGTTGAAGAATGAGAAGGCAAGGATCATCGAGCTAGAAGGAGAACTGAAGTCTACACGCAAGGACTACATGGACGAGATCGTAGCTCTAGCAAGACACAATGGCGATCTTAAGCAGGAGATTGAAGAACTCAAGGAGAAGTTAGCATCCAGGAAGGAGGACGAGTACGTCGCATGTCCGAACAACTACAACATCATCGACGACACCGAATTCATTGTTTGAACCTTAGCATGTGAATTGGTTGCTACTTTAATATGAGAAGTTTTATGAGAAAGAGTTGATGTTATGATGCTAGGGAAAGTGATTGAAATTATCATTGATCAAACTTGTGCACTTTGCTACCATTCACACTTCATAAATTATTTCTTTTATCATTTACCTACTCGAGGACGAGTAGGAATTAAGCTTGGGGATACTGATACGTCTCCAACATATCTATAATTTATGAAGTATTCATGTTGTTATATTATCATTCTTGGATGTTTTACAATCATTTTATAGCAACTTTATATCATTTATTGGGACTAACCTATTGACCCAGTGCCCAGTGCTAGTTATTGTTTTTTGCTTGTTTTTTACATCGCAAGAAATCAATATCAAACGGAGTCCAAACACCGCGAAACTTTTTGTGGATTTTTATGGACCAGAAAACATCCAGTGGGCCACAGAAGCACCTCGGGGGTGCCCCGAGGGGGGCACAACCCACCAGGCGTGCCCAGGTGGGTTGTGCCCACCTTGGTGGCCTCCCGCACCCCCTCTTTGCCGTATAAATCACCAAATATTCCAAAAACCCTCGTGGTAACCCTAGATCAAAAAATTTGCCGCCGCAAGTGTCAGGACCCCGATTCCAAGTCACATCGACCTAGCCGGTTACACCTCATATCACTTTGCGGCCTCACGCACGGTATTCCCACGGGTGTCGCCTTACCATGGCCCGGGACCGTTTGCGCCTTTTGGCTCACGTATATGATAGTGTCGCTAGCATCCATATGACAGAGAACCCGGGCCGACATGGCTAGTCGTGAACCCAAAGTGGCACCAACCTATGGGGACAGGCATACATGAATCACATCGAGCATGTCGGTCAGCAGCGTGTGAATCCGGGCTGTAGCACTAGGCTAACAGGACTCCGGGAACCCGGGCTATAGCAAGCTAGGAAGGACTCCGGATGTCACTGCGTGACATTTCCCCGAAGGGATAGACACAGGAACAAAGTGAAACACATGCCGGCCAGTCAAGTGTCCTGAGCAGTAGTGCTGGACTAACAGGACTCTGGTGAACCGGGCTGTAGCGGACTACTATGGCTCATGGAAGCACTAGACTACATTTCCCCATAAGAGAGGCTGCCAAGGATAAACAACTAGATTGTCGGATCCCACACATACCAAGCATTTCAATCATACACAATATGCTCGATATGTGTAAATACAACATGGCATCACAACATAACTCTACGACTCAAGTATTTATTCATTAGGCTCCGAGGAGCGAGATATTACAAACATGGGTCTCATGACCCAACAATCATAGCATACAAGTCAAAGCACATGTGGAAGCTTAACATGTCTGAGTACAGACATCTACAAATGAAAAAGGCTAAGAAGCCTGACTATCTACCAGATCCTGCCGAGGGCACAAGATCGTAGCTGAGGTATCAGGCTAAACGTCGAAGTCCACGCGGAACTACTAGCGAGACTGAAATCTCTCTGCAAAAACATAAATTAAGCAAAAGTGAGTACAAAGGTACTCAACAAGACTTACATCAGAACTAGCTACATATGCATCGGTATCCACAAGGGGGGGTGGAGTTTAACTGTAGCAAGCCAGCTTTGACTCAGTGGCTAACCTGAACTATGACTGCAGGCAACTCTTTTGAGGTGGCGCACACGAGTCCACATATTCACCATATCAAAACACCACTATGGATCCGCTCCCGTCTCCCTACGAGAAGGCCATCCATAGCACTCACACTTATCTTGTGAGTTTTAGAGTATCCACTTTCACTTGTCTATGAACTGTTATAGGCAACCCAGAAGTCCATTACCGCGGACATGGCTATTCGAATAGATGATGTTAACCCTGCAGGGGTGTACTTCTTCACAAATGCTCTCACCACTTACCGTCGTTTACACGACATGTACTCGGCAACCTTCAAGCGGAAGCCCAATGAGGGTGTCGGCCACGGCCTACCTAAACACTCAAGTCTCTAGTCCAGGTTTATCGCCTATCCAGGTTCCATCCGTAGGGAGTCCGGCCAAGGTTTCCACATACGGCCCCGGACGATGTGTACAGGGTTCCGAGACACCAAACGGGCGCCCGGCATGCCCGGCCACGGTGTATCTACCGCATCATAGCCCACCCCTAGGGTCAGCGCTATGCACGGCCGCCAACACATATCCTATAAACACCAGAAACTAGTTGCAACTCCTGGATAGAGGACAAGGGTGATCAAGAAGCCGAGAGGGTCCATTGGTTTCGGGCCCAATGCGTGGTAGTAACTGTTTCATGGATCATAAACACAGAACTCAGTTCCTGAGGACGGTTTCAATGAGACAACCCACCATGTACTCCTACATGGCCTCTCACCGCTACCTTTACCAAACCGTATTCACACACTTAGCTCTCAACAGTAGGACATGTTTACACACCTCCGATTCATCCCCGATGAATCAGACCTGACTCAACTCTAAGCAGTAGCAGGCATGACAAACAAGCATGAATGAGTAGGCACATCAGGGCTCAAACAACTCCTACTCATGCTAGTGGGTTTCATCTATTTACTGTGGCAATGACAGGTCATGCAGAGGATAAGGGGTTCAACTACCGCAGCAAGTAACAGAGGAATCGTGTTGTACTAATGCAGTAAGAGAGAATAGGAGCAAGAGAGTGGGATTGTATCGGAATGAACAAGGGGGTTTTGCTTGCCTGGCACTCCTGAAGATAATATAGTTCTTCATCGGTGTCATCGATCTCATCGTCGAAACCACGTCTATCGAGAGGGGACAAATACCGGCAACAGAGAAAGAAACACAATCAATGCAATGCACAATATGATGCATGATCATGACATGTCAATATGCTATGGTTTGAGCTAATGCAACTAGCAACATGTTAAATGGAATTGGTTTGAACCCTAGGTTCAAATTCAAACTCCACATGTGAGAGTTTAAATTCCATTTATATGAATTGGCCTAAACAGCAGCCATAAGTTGTTCTAACATGCATGAAAATGCCATAAACAGATTCCTTGAATTTTTCTGATAATTTTTCATATATAAATTATTTCATTCTGAGCTACGGTTGATTTTCTATGAATTTTTAAAGTTTTAAACATTTCCTGGAATTTCTTGAATTAAATTAAATCCGGAAAAGTAATACTGCGTCAGCACTAGGTCATGCCGACGTCAGCAGGTCAACAGGCCCGGTCCAGGTCAAACCTGACCTGTGGGACCCACGTGTCAGTGTCACATCTAACTAACAGTGCCTGTTAGTGCTAAGTAGGTGATTAACTTAACTAATCTAGGGCTGGGCCCGCATGTCAGTGGCTCATCTAGGTAACTAAGTTAATTAACACTAATTACCTAGCACTAATTAAACAGGGGCCCGGGCCCACACGTCAGGACGCCGGGGTTGTCAAACAGGGGTCAACCTTGCCGGCGTTGAGTCGCCGGCGTTGAGTCGCCGGCGAGGCCGAGACGGCGGAGGGGCTCGGATTTTGCCCTCCGGTGACCAAATTAGCGGCCGAGACCACCTACAGGGAGCTGGCACTCTCGCGCATCCATTGGAGCAAGCGAGAGAGGCTGCGGTGGAGTGAGCTCGCCGGAGTTGAGCTCGTGGCGGCGGCCGGGGCTCTGGCAACAATGGGTTCGGCGCTATGGTGCAAGGCAGGAGGATCTGGGGTGGCTACGGTTGCACGAAGACATGCTGAGCATGGTGGTGCGCTCGGTTGCGGCTCTAGGTGACGGTGGCCACGGCGGCGACATGGCTGGGCGGCGGTGATCTTCGGGCACGGCGGCCCTAGCGCTAGGGAACGTGCAAGGCGACAGGGAGAAGGGCGAACGGAAGAGCAGCTCACTGAGGACTCGCAGAGAAGCCCAGCAGGGTCGGGGAAGCGTCGGAGGCGGCGAATCGAAGGGCGGCAATCGTCGGGGCAGAGGACGGCGATGGCGTCGACGACGGCGCTCCAGGGCTTCCGGCGTCATGTGGCTCGGCGGAGAGGACCGGGGAGTCACGGTGGAGCTCAAGGGCGCGTCGGAGAGGCTCGGAGGTGGCTCTGGCCGCAGCAACTGCAGGCGGTGGCGATGGTGGCGTTCGGCCGTGCGTGTGAGAGAGAGACAGAGGAGGGGATGAGGGCGAGGGAGAGTGTGAGAGAGGTCGGGGGATGCGTGGCGTCGCGAGGGAGGGCCAGAGCGATGAGGAGGCAGCCAGGCAGGGTGGAGGTGGCGCGCGCGCGGCGAGCACACGCCCGGCGTCCTCCTGGCAGCAGCTGGAAGAAGACAAGGGAAGGAGGTGGGCTGGGCCAACAGTGCTGGGCCACAGCTGGGCCGCCAGGTTTGCTTTCTCTCTCTCTCTCTCTCTGCTTTCTGTTTTAATTTTGTTTTCTATTATTCTGTAGTCTTTAGGGCTTTATTAAAAACACTTAGACACTTCCAAAAATCATGAAACTACTCATGCTCACTGTTGGGAATATATCCTACAGTAAACATTTTAGTTTATGATTATTTGAGCATTTAAAATATTTAATAGCATTTAAATTCCCAAATGCAAATAGAGTATGATTTAATCCAGAGCCCAAATATGTCATGCAAAAATGTGCATCACCTCTAGTTACTGTTTCCAGCTTTTTCCAAGAATGATGAACATTTTTTTAAAGCCATTTGGATTTACTGGAAATATTTTAGTTGAACCTAGTGAATTCCTTTAATGCTAGGGTTTAGGAAATCCCCATTTCAAGTTTCTTTCAAAGTTTAAACATGATGCACACATGAAGTTACCCTAGTGCAATGCCAGAAGCTAGGGATGTGACAGCAAGGCTCTGTAGCCATGATAAATCAATCTAGACCCTGTTCCGGCACCCTGCTGGAGGGGGGAATCATCACCGGTGGCTATCTTCATCATCCCGGTGGCCACCATGATGAGGAGCGAGCAGTCCACCCTCGGGGTTGAGGGTTTGTACCAGTAGCTATGTGTTTACTCTCTCTCTCTCTCTCGTGTTCTTGAGATGGCACAATCTTGATGTATCGCGAGCTTTGTTAATATAGTTGGATCATATGGTGTTTTCCCTCTCTATATTGTTGTGATGAATTGAGTTTTCCCTTTGAGATTTTGTTTTATCGGATTGAATACTTTTATGGATTTGAGAGCACTTGATATATGTCTTGCATATGGATACTCATGGTGACAATGGGGTATCATATTGATTCACTTGATATATGTTTTGGCACTCAACTCACAGATTCCTGAGGTGACATTGGGATAATCTATGCATAGGGGTTGATGCACGTTCTTTTCTTTGTTTCTCCGATAGAAATCTTGGGGCACTCTTTGAGGTTCTTTGTTTTGGATTGATTATTATGAATCTAAAATTATTTGGTGTTATTTTAGTACGAACTCTTGGATAGATCGATCGAAAAGAATAGCTTCGAGGTGGTTTCATACCCTACAAATAATTTCTTCTCATGTTCTCCGCTAGATAGGAACTTTGGAGTGATTCTTCATCGCACTTTGAGGGGTGGTTAGATGATCAAATTATACTAGCACTGTTGAGAGATTGCACTAGCGAAAGTACGGACCCTAGGCCTCATTTTCAAGCATTGCAATACTGTTTTTGTGCCCGTTTACTATTTTCTACCTTGCTGTTTTTTATTTATTCATATTATAAAAAATATATTTCTACCATACATATTACACTTTTATCACCATCTCTTTGCCGAACTAGTACACCTATACAAATTACCATTGTATTTGGTGTGTTGGGGACACAAGAGACTCTTTGTTATTTGGTTCCAGGGTTGTTTGAGAGAGACCATCTTCATCCTACGCTTCCCATGGATTGAAAAACCTTAGGTCATCCACTTGAGGGAAAATTGCTACTGCCCTACAAAACTCTGCACTTGTAGGCCCAACACAAATCTACAAGAACAAGTTGCATAGTAGACGTCAAGCTCTTTTCTGGCGTCGTTGCCGGGGAGGTGAGTGCATGAAGGTATATCTTTAGATCTTGCAATTGAATCTTTTAGTTTCTTGTTTTATCACTAGTTTGATTTATAAAAATAAAAGTACAGATAAATGGAATTGAGGTTGCATCATATTATTCATCTTTATAATGTCTTTCATGAAAATGATGGAAAGGAAAATTGTGCTCAATTGTTATAAGAAGAAGTCAATAAAATGTTTGGCACAAAATATTTGAATGATGAGCATGATTGCAACGTTGTTGGTATGACTTCTTTGAGTATCCATGATGCTAATGATATGCAAAGCCATAAGCTTGGGGATGCTATATTTGATGAAGATGATATTTTTAGTCCCCCAAGTTTTGATGAGAAAATTTATTATGATGATTGCATGCCTCCTATCTATGATGATTATGGTGATGACATATATGTCATAGAGAATAATGATAACCATGAAACTTGTCATCATGATTTCAATTTTCAATCACATGATAGTTATTTTGTTGAGTTTGCTCCCACTACTATACTTTTGATGGCGGTTTGAAGGTACATCAGTATTTCCCCAAAGAGGAAGGGATGATGCAGCACAGCTGCAGTAGGTATTTCCCTCAGTGATGAAACCAAGGTTATCGAACCAGTAGGAGAACCAAACAACACAATGTAAACATCACCTACACACAAATAACAAATACTCGCAACACGACGTGTAAAAGGGGTTGTCAATCCCTTTCGGGTAGCGGCGCCCCAAGATAGGCAAACAGACGTGAATAAAATTGTAGTAGATTGATAGATCGAACGCCAAATAAAATAAATAAGAATAAAACACAGCAAGGTATTTTTTATTTTTGGTTTAATAGATCTGAAAATAAAAGCAAAGGAAAAGTAGATTGCAAAGGCAAATAATATGAGAAAGAGACCCGGGGGCTGTAGTTTCACTAGTGGCTTCTCTCGAGAAAAATAGCAAACAGTGGGTAAACAAATTACTGTTGGGCAATGGATAGAACTTCAAATAATCATGACGATATCTAGGCAATGATCATTACATAGGAATCACATCCAAGATTAGTAGACCGACTCCTACCTGCATTTACTACTATTACTCCACACATCAACCTCTATCCAGCATGCATCTAGTGTATTAAGTTCATGGAGAAACGGAGTAATGCAATAAGAACGATGACATGATGTAGACAAGATATATCTATGTAGAGATAGACCCCATCGTTTTATCCTTAGTAGCAACGATACATACGTGTCGGTTCCCCTTCTGTCACTGGGATCAAGCACCGTAAGATCGAACCCACTACAAAGCACCTCTTCCCATTGCAAGATAAATAGATCAAGTTTGCCAAACAAAACCCAAATGTCAGAGAAGAAATACGAGGCTATAAGCAATCGTGCATATAAGAGATCAAAGAAAATCAAATAACTTTAATGGATATAAAAAGATAGATCTGATCATAAACTCAAAGTTCATCCGATCCCAACAAACACACCGCAAAAAGAGTTACATCATATGGATCTCCAAGAGACCATTGTATTGATAATCAAGCGAGAGAGAGGAAGCCATCTAGCTACTAACTACGGATCCGAAGGTCTACAAAGAACTACGCATCATCAGAGAGGCACCAATGGAAGTGGTGAACCCCTCCATGATGGTGCCTAGATTGGATCTGGTGGTTCTCGACTCTGCGGTGGCTGGAATTGATTTTCATCGACTCCCCTAGGGTTTCTAGAATATTGGGGTATTTATAGAGTAAAAAAGGTGGTCTGGGGGGCACCCGAGGTGGGCACAACCCACCAGGGCATGCCTGGGCCTCCTGGCGCGCCCTGGTGGGTTGTGCTCCCCTCGGAGCACCCCCCCCCAGGCGCTGCCTTGACCCATTGGGTGTCTTCTGGTCAATAAAAAATCTTCGTGAAGTTTCGTTGCATTTGGACTCCGTTTGGTATTGATTTCCCGCGATATAAAAAACATGCGAAAAACAGCAACTGGCACTTGGCACTATGTCAATAGGTTAGTACCAAAAAATGATATAAAATGATTATAAACCATCCAAGATTGATAATATAACAGCATGGAACAATAAAAAATTATAGATACGTTGGAGATATTATTTTGAGAGTCCTTTAGAACAACATGGCAATTTGCTTTTAGGCATAATAAAAACTTTCATATAAGTGCATTGAATACTAAGAGAAGTTTGATACTTGATGATTGTTTTGAGATATGGAGATAGTGATATCAAAGTTGTGCTAGTTGAGTAGTTGTGAATTTGAGAAATACTTGTGTTGAAGTTTGCAAGTCCCATAGCATGCACGTATGGTAAATGTTGTGTAACAAATTTGAAACATGAGGTGTTATTTGATTGTCTTCCTTATGAGTGGCGGTCGGGGACGAACGATGGTATTTTTCTACCAATCTATCCCCCTAGGAGCATGCGCGTAACACTTGGTTTTTTATGACTTGTAGATTTTTGCAATAAGTATGTGAGTTCTTTATGACTAATGTTTGAGTCCATGGATTATACGCACTCTCACCCTTCCATCATTGCTAGCCTCTTCGGTACCATGCATTGCCCTTTCTCACCTTGAGAGTTGGTGCAAACTTCGCCGGTGCATCCAAACCCCGTGATACGATACGCTCTATCACACATAAACCTCCTTATATCTTCCTCAAAACAGCCACCATACCTACCTATTATGGCATTTCCAAAGCCATTCCGAGATATATTTCCATGCAACTTTCCACCGTTCCGTACAATGGGCCTCCTCAAGTGCCCTAGGTCTTCGTGAGCAAACAAGTTGGATGCACACCCACTTAGTTTCTTTTGTTGAGCTTTCATACATTTATAGCTCTAGTGCATCTGTTGCATGTCAATCCCTATTCCTTGCATTGACATCAATTGATGGGCATCTCCCTAGCCCATTGATTAGCCCATTGATTCCACCTATAGTGCTATATCCATGGCTCATGCTCATGTATTGCGTGAAAGTTGAAAAAGTTTGAGATTACTAAAGTATGAAACAATTTCTTGGCTTGTCATCGGGGTTGTGCATGATGAGAGCATTCTTGTGTGACGAAAATGGAGCATGACCAAACTATATGATTTTGTAGGGATGAACTTTCTTTGGCCATGTTATTTTGAGAAGACATGATTGCTTAGTTAGTATGCTTGAAGTATTATTATTTTTATGTCAATATTAAACTTTTATCTTGAATCTTTCGGATCTGAACATTCATGCCACAATAAAGAAAATTACATTGAGAAATATGTTAGGAAGCATTCCACATCAAAAATTCTGTTTTTATCATTTACCTACTTGAGGACGAGCAGGAATTAAGCTTGGGGATGCTTGATACGTCTCCAACGTATCTATAATTTTTGATTCCTCCATGCTATATTATGTACTGTTTTGGACTATATTGGTCTTTATTTTCCACTTTTATATTATTTTTGGGACTAACCTATTAACCGGAGGCCCAGCCCAGAAACGGCCCTAGGGGGGCGCCCCCCACCCTCGTGACCTCCTCTTTGACCCCCTGGAGTAGGGTCCAAGTCTCCTGGATCACGTTCGGTGATAAAATCACGTTCCCAAAGATTTTATTCCGTTTGATATTATGTTTATCCGAAACACTGAAATAGGCAAAAAACAGCAATTCTGGGCTGGGCCTCCGGTTAATAGGTTAGTCCCAAAAATAATATAAAAGTGGAAAATAAAGACCAATATAGTCCAAAACAGTAGATAATATAGCATGGAGGAATCAAAAATTATAGATACGTTGGAGACGTATCAGGCATCCCCAAGCTTAATTCTTGCTCATCCTCGAGTAGGTAAATGATAAAAAGAGAATTTTTGATGCAGAGTGCTACTTGGCATAATTTCAATGCAAATCTTATTAATTGTGGTATGAATATTCAGATTAGAAAGATTCAAGACAAAAGTTTATATTGACATAAAAATAATAATACTTCAAGCATACTAACAAAGCAATTATGTGTTCTCAAAATAACATGGAAAAAGAAAGTTATCCCTACAAAATCATATAGTCTGGCTATGCTCCATCTTCACCACACAAAGTATTTAAATCATGCACAACCCCGATGACAAGCCAAGCAATTGTTTCATACTCTAACTTTTTCAAAACTTTTTCAATCTTCACGCAATACATGAGCGTGAGCCATGGATATAGCACTATAGGTGGAATAGAATGGTGGTTGTGGAGAAGACAAAAAGGAGGGGAAGATAGTCTCACATCAACTAGGCGTATCAACGGGCTATGGATATGCCCATCAATAGATATCAATGTGAGTGAGTAGGGATTGCCATGCAACGGATGCACTAGAGCTATAAATGTATGGAAGCTCAACAAAAGAAACTAGTGGGTGTGCATCCAACTTGCTTGCTCATGAAGACCTAGGGAAATTTGAGGAAGCCCATCATTGGAATATACAAGCCAAGTTCTATAATGTAAAATTCCCACTAGTATATGAAAGTGACAACATATGAGACTCTCTATATGAAGAACATGGTGCTACTTTGAAGCACAATATATGAGACTCATTATATCATGGTGCTACTTTGAAGCACAAGTGTGGAAAAACGGATAGTAGCATTGCCCCTTTTTTGGGACTTCTTTTTTTTTCTTTGGCCTTTCTCTCTTTTTTGGGACAATGCTCTATTGAATGATGATCATCATACTTTTATTTATTTGCAACTCAATGATTACAACTCGATTCTAAAACAAAGTATGACTCTATATGGATGCCTCCGGTGGTGTACCGGGATATGCAATGAATCAAGAGTGACAAGTATGAAGAAATTATGAACGGTGGCTTTGCCACAAATACTATGTCAACTACATGATCATGCTAAGCAATATGACAATGATGAATGTGTCATGATGAACTAGATGGTGGAAAGTTGCATGGCAATATATCTCGGAATGGCTATGGAAATGTCATAATAGGTAGGTATGGTGGCTGTTTTGAGGAAGGTATATGGTAGGTGTATGATACTGGCGAAAGGTGCACAGTATTAGAGAGGCTAGCAAAGGTGGAAGGTTGAGAGTGCGTATAATCCATGGACTCAACATTAGTCATAAAGAAATCATATACTTATTGCAAAAATCTAGAAGTTATCAAAGCAAAGTATTACGCGGATGCTCCTAGGGGGATAGATTGATAGGAAAAGACCATCGCTCATCCCCGACCACCACTCATAAGGAAGAAAATCAATAAATAAATCATGCTCCGACTTCGTCACATAACGGTTCACCATATGTGCATGCTACGGGAATCACAAACTTTAACACAAGTATTCTTTAAATTCACAACTACTCAACTAGCATGACTTTAATATTATCACCTCCATATCTCAAAACAATTATCATGCTTCAATCTTTTCTTAGTATTCAACACACTCAAAAGAAAGTTTCACAAATCTTGAATACCAAGCATATTATTATTAAGCAAATTACCATGCTATTAAGAGACTCTCAAAATAATTTAAGTGAAGCATGAGAGCTCAATAGTTTCTTTAAAACAAATCCACCACCGTGCTCTAAAAGATCTAAGTGAAGCACATAGAGCAAAATTATAACGCTCAAAAGATATAAGTGAATGTCACACCCTGCATTTTGTAACATGTCATTTGCATTAATAAAGCGTGCAAATTTGGACCAACAAAAACTTTTGCATTATTTGGCTTTTATTTTGGGGTTGGATTTCTCTGTGTGGTTTTTCAAGTGCTCTTTAAAGTCAACTACTCCAGCTTATGTACTTCATCTCCTTGCCCCAAACTTCTGCCCAATGATCATGCCATGTGTATAGTGCAATATAGTATTTTCCTACAAAAATAATTTGGCCAAATAGTATTTTCAAAAAATTAGTTTTCCAAAAACCCCTGAATTGAGGTTTGCACTGCAAGTACTTGATTTGGGGTATGAAAAATATTTCAAAAGGTATATTCGAAACCTACTAGATAAAGGATTCCCATAAACCACAAAGATATAATTTTAAAAGTTATTTTCCTATTTTATTTAAAAGCTTTTTCTTAAGGCCAGAAATGGTCTTTAATAGGGAAAAATTATTTTATTGTTTCAAAAATATTTGACAAAAATCAGGGAAACTCAGTGGACATATATTTTCCATATATAAGAGTTTCAACACATGGTCATGTTCAAAATATTGAACAAAACCTCCCAAAACCCTTTCTGCCCATTCTAAGGATTTGAAATATTTCTACAGGAAATATTTTCATAAAAATCCAAGGAAAATCCAGCAAGTCACAAATGCATATTGTGATCACCTTGCAAAGCCACATATCAATAAAGGTCATTTTGGTTCACCAAAATGCCCCAAAACCCTCTCTGACCAGAATCAAACTTGAACAACTTTGTACTACCAACTTTCTCTCCTTGACCCCAACTTTTCTGAGCATGTTCACATGACCAAATGAGGCCACTACACCAAGTGGTTCATCAAGGGGAAGTGATTTGCTCAACTAGATCTACACAAGTTCATTTCTGCTAATTTCTAGGGTTTACAAAAGTTACATTGTGAACTTTGCCCAAATAAGCTCAAAATGGGTGTAAGGCCCTAATTATATGTGCAATTTCACCCTGTGGAGTCTCCTGCCAAATGGAGTTCATTTTCTTAACCAAACAAGCATCAAACACCTTCTGCCATTTTACTAAAACCCCTGTTTTGACCTCTTCCACTCTTCTCCATGGCCTCCACTTTTTACCACAGCCCCTCCTGGACCTCTTCTACCTCCAGTAGCAATGGCTGCATCTAAGATCAATAATTGAGGGGTGAAACCACCTCTTTTACCTCTCTGGACAGCCCTTGCACCCCTCTTCCTCACCTCCCTCCTCACTCCAGTGGCCACCCAAGGCATCCAAGGCTTTCCCCACATTCTTTACTCCTCCCTAGAGCTACCAGACATGCTTGGCCGTTCCCACTTTGCCAAAAAATGGCATGCCGGCCATTTGCACGCTCTGGAGCGTGCTACAGTGCGCTCCCGCACTGTAGCCGCCCCCTGCCAACCACCTCCGGCCACCTCGGCTCTCCCCCTCACGCCAGTCGATGCTCCTCGACGTCCGCAGCATGCTACGCCTCTGTCCCCCTCCTCCTTCTCCCTCCTCTCGCCCCAGCTCGCACGCGCGACGACAACCTGAGCGCACCAGTGAGCGTGCTCACACGCGTGGTGCCTCTAGCCCCCTGGTCCCTCTCTCTCTTCCTTCCCTCGCTCTGGACCAAACCCATGAGCACCCCAGACACGCCCACGCGCGCCCCCGTGACCCACAGCAACGGCAACAACCTCGCCGGTGCACGGGTCTACGGTGAGCCGTGGCTCGCCTACTTAAAGGCCTCCCCGAGCCTCTCACTCACCACCACTCGCTCCTCCTACTCCAAATAGGCCCCCTGTGCCCTCCACTCTCCTCCAGGAGCACCCGAGCTCGAGATCGAGCTCGAGCTTCGCCGCTTCGGCTCGCCGGAGTTCGCGAGGTACAGGCCGTCCACGGCCCCCTTTCCTCTCGATCTGGAACCCCTGCAGCTCTCTGATCCTTTCCCCATTGTTTCCCCTCTCTGTAGCTGCCGGAAACGGCCGGAACCGCCACCACCGAAGCCCCTTCGCCGCGTGACCTCGTCGCCGAAGAACCAGGCCACCCCGGCGACCGGTTCCACCTCCACCCGAACGGCGACGCCACGCTGAGTCCGTCCCTGCCCTTGTCCAAGCTCGCCGTGCCCTGCATCATCGCCGGTAAGCCTCGCCACCGTCGGACGAGGGTTGACGACGACCCTGACAAAGGGCCCCGCCCGTCAGCCTCTTTGTCCTCTCCCTCTCCCGCGCCCTCTCCCACTGACGCCGGGCCCCGCCCGTCAGGTTTAAAAATCTGGCGTGCGCGCGCGTCGGCTCGGCTGGGCCACGTCGCTAGCTGGGCCACTGCCTGCGGCTGTTCTGGCCCAGCAGGCATAGTGCCCCTTCCCCTTTTTCTTTTTCTGTCACTTTTCCAAAAATTCCACTGGATTAAATATTCATCCAAATGAAATAATTCCAACTCCCATATTTTTCTAAAAATCCCACCTATTTAATGGTATAATTTTCACTAATGTCCAGACAACTTTTATGTATTGTTCATATTCAAATTCAAATTTGGATATATTTAAACCCCTCTAAAAATCCATTTCTTCTATTCTGCTACTCCAAAACCAAAACTAGGAATTTTCCCCTTCTTAGTTTTCAACCTAGTATTTAACAAAAATGAGTTGACATTTTTCTGAGCACTTTGGTTTTTCTATTTTATTATTGCCTTATTTTCTCGTTATTATTTTGCGACGATATATTGCGTTGCTGACGAAGGAGTTGGACCAGAAGACTTTGAAGACCCAGAAGACTTTGTTGAGCCAGGCAAGCAGCCCTTTGACCATGTCTATGAAACCCTTTTCATGCATGTCATATAGCACTTTATTAGTGTTGCATCGGAATCATGATGAGATGGTAGCCACTTTGGTGGGTTGCCTTCATTTCCTCCTTGTTGTTACTTGCATTGTGCATGACCCTACCTTCTTATGAGGGTTATGCCGGTGGGAGTAGATAGGATGCTAAAGTAGTTGATATGCAAAAAGGGACGGGAATATGCATGGTGATGGAGACAAAGTATTTTCAAAAGACTTTTCTAAAACCCCCATCGGGTGCCACTTATGCCCGGGGGAGATGATGAGTTGGGTAACCACTTGATGACGAAGTGGTGTACCGAGGCAAGTGTGTGTGTTGTTTTTCAAAACGGATTGGTTTAAGTTGCGATCGTTATTCCAACCTTACATGCGCAACCACTCTACCCTTGTATGGGAAAGGGCATTATTGATTACCTAGGCCGATGCTAGCTTGAAGCCCGCATTACTAGTGACGGGAGAGTTGTTGGTGCGCTCTCTCGGGACGGGGTTGTGCCAGGTAGGGCGGCCAAGAACATTTTTATGGGGCACCGGACACACCGTTAGTACCCCGTGCTAGTGGTATGTGATGAATATGGGAGCAAGGCTCCACAATTTTTAAGTTGTGAAATGTTGGGCACGGGGGTTACTACCAATCGAGTGGACTCCATGTTAGTGTCGTCTAGGGAAAGATAGTGATCGGGTGCTTACCCCGGGTACTTGAGGTACCGCGGGTCGTGGATGACACGGAAGTTCCCCAGATCGTGTGGGTAAAGTGTGCAACCTCTGCAGAGTGTAAAACTATTCGAATAGCCGTGTCCACGGTCAAGGACAGTTGGGTAACCGCTCTTGGGCTATGTCCACTTGTTTACAAACCAGTGTGTGTGGAAAGTACTTCTTGGGTCAAGTCAAAGGACTTGACATGAATGAGTTGGGTTGGAGCCCACTCCCTTTATGTTGATATCTGTAACCAACCCCTATGGTTACTTGAATTCATGCGATGCATGGTTTACCAGTTATTGAACATGTCATAACACAACAAAATTAGCTTTCTGCAAAAATTTACCTATGTCATGCATTGTTGTATCTTGAGCCAAAACATGGGTTGCTTGCGAGTACATTCAAAGTACTCATTGGCTTGCCACTGGTTATTTAATTGGCCAGGCATGGAAGAACCGGAGTTCGAAGAAGAGTTCTTTGGAGACGAACATGTGAACTAGGACGTTTCCCAGTCAGAATGCCTGTAGGGTTAAGGCAGATGGCATGGGTTCTACTTATCGACGAAGATTTCCACTGCTTAAGTTTATTTGATATTCAGCCCTTGTGGCTTTATCTATGTAAGACTTGACCATAATGGTCATAATTTGTGTAAGACGATATGTATGGATGTAAGACTCTTGTTATTTAGCTTCTGTGTGTTCAGTGAGCATTGATCTCTGGGATCACTGTACACGTGCATTCGGTGATCACGACTTATGAGTCGGGGTCCCCACAGAGCTGGTATCAGAGCCATCCTGACTATAGGAAGCCTTAGTTAGCTTGGACGTTAGTTAGCTTGAGACCATCTAAACTTCTCTTCTTTTCTAAAGCTTACCCCGCCCAAGATATATTTCCCTTATTGACCTCTCCCATTCAACCTTTGTAGATGGCTGCCGTACCCGAAGACTTCCTGACCACCGGATTTCCCGTGCTTCTCGAGGATAGCCTCAAGAAGTGCCAGTTCCACCGAGCCCCCATTTTCACCTACCATGAGCATTGGATCAATGACACCGAGACGGAGTATCATGTGGAAGTGATCGTGAAGGCTAATGACTCTCCAACAAGCTGGTTCTTCGAGGGACCCCAGATGGCAACACTGGTTCTTGCTGTCGAGACGGCAACCCTCAGGGCACTCACCCGCCTCCGAGACCTTCTTCCAGAGATGGCAGACGAGTTGGCAACCCGCTTCTTGCCTTATCGGAAGGAAGGTGAGGATGAGAGCAGTGCGCCAGCTCCACCATTAGAAGAAGGACTTCCACTCTGATTCCAGACCTACTTCAGCCTTTGTGCAGATAGTTTGGCACAACACTTGGCCTCGGAATCAATGGAGCTCTGAAAGGAACTTCATGAGACCAAGGAACTTCTTCGCCAAGCACAAGGGAAGACGGATAGGATCAAGAAGGAAGGTGCTCCCCCTGGACAGCCCGCAATCGCATACCGAGGCGGAAGACCCCCAAAGGATGGGGAACCACCACATCAGCACTGCATGAGCGCAAGGGATTACTGCAAGCTCTTCACACCACCGGCAAAGCAACGCCGTGTTGAGCTCCTCCACTCCCCCACCCCTTCGAGCAATGAAGGAAGTCAGGCCACCGACGACAAGGAGGAAGACCCGGAAGAGCCAGACTATGCGACCGAGCATTCCACCACTTAGGCATCATTCGCAACCCGGATATGCCCGTTAGTAACCCCTACGGTAGGATAGGTCGTGTACCCCTATGCGGAGTCGAGTCCTTGTAATGGTTCATATGAAACCATGTAGTGTTGTGTTTGCTTTTGATGTGTTTGATGGACGTCGTGCTTTCCTACGGGAACTTGTAAGAGACTACATCACCCATTTGGATTTTAATGAATGTGTTTGGCCTTTTGGCCCTTGCATGAAAACAATTAGTGTCATACCAACCCCCTTACTAGGCATCCCATCTATATTGCTTTCCCCATCTTTCCCAATCATGAGACCTTGACCGCTCCAACAGGATGCCTGTTGTAACTCGTACTGGTACCTCTACCCAGCAGCAAGAAGCCAGAGGTTCAGCCGGAGCAGAAGCTAGTCAGGACCAAACCCAAGGAAAAGCTCCACCACCGCCACCACCTCCAAACATGGACATGGCTCAGCTTCTCCAAGCCTTCCGAGAGGAACGCCAAGCCAACACTGCAGCCCTCCAGATGATTGCTCAAGCTGTCAACCGCCAGCCGGCGGGAAATGGCAATGGACGTTCCACGTTGGTGGAGTTCAAGAAGCATGCACCACCCAACTTCATCGAGACTGCTGAACCCCTGGATGCAGACGACTGGGTCCGCACCATTGAGGATCTGCTGGAACAAGTCGGATGCACTGAGGACCATGAGAAGGTGGCATATGCTGCTCACTGTCTCGGGGGAACTGCCAGAGCTTGGTGGGATGGATTCAAGGCCATGCATGCTGAGCAAAACATCACTCGGAATGACTTCAAGGCAGAATTCCGCAAGGCCCACAATCCTTCTGGAATCATGGCCATCAAGAAGCGTGAATTCCGAGCCCTGAAGCAAGGAAGTAGCACTGTCAAGGAGTACATGCAGAAGTTCAGTGTTCTCTCAAGGTATGCTCCTGAGGATGTCAGCACTAATGCCGCCAAAAGGGAGTGTTTCATGGAAGGCCTTAACCAGACTCTGCAGTACTCGCTTGTTGTGTGTGACTGCCCAACCTTTCCTGATCTGGTGAACAAGGCACTCATGCTTGAGGACAAGCGACATGCTTTGGATGATACCCGTAAGCGCAAGATGATCAGCAAGGGTAGCTCCAGCAACCAGAAGCCTCGCCCGTGGCAGCCAGCCCCGGTCAAGCCAACCTATCAGCAGCCAAGAGCCCCTGCACCTCGCACCCACTATAAGCCTCAGTAGTATGCCAACCCCAGGCCAGCTTTCAATAACCCCAATAACAATGCCAGCAAGAGCAGCAACCCCAATCAAGTCACTTGCTTCGGATGTGGTCAGGCAGGACACTACTCCAAGTATTGCCCCAACAAGAAGCCCGACGCCCCGTGCCCCAATGCGCAGAACCCAGGGCAAGGCCGTGGAATGCCACCAAGGAACCAAGCTCCCCGCAACCCGCCCAACAACGACAAGGGTCGTGTGAATCATGTCACTGCAGAAGAAGCCCAGGAAGACCCGAACGTCGTGCTGGGTACGTTCCTTGTTAACTCAGCACCTGCAACTGTCTTGTTTGATTCTGGAGCCATGCATTCATTTGTCACCCCAAGAGTTTGCATTAAAAAGTGGCATGACCCCTACACCCCTGAATAACCCTATGGTGGTGCAAACCCCCGGAGCAGAGATGAGAGCCAAGATAGGATGTAAATGAGTCAGAATTGTCATTAATGGGGTAGACTTCCTAGCAGACCTTATCGTCTTAAGATCACAAGGCTTGGATGTGATCTTAGGAATGAATTGGCTCATCAAGCACCAAGGCTTGTTAGATTGCGCCAACCGGGCCGTCACCGTAACCAATGACCAAGGAGTCGAAGTTAAATTTGCCTCCAACCCCTCCTCTGCTCAAGCCAACCAAGTCAACTGTCTGACTGAAGTCGGATTGGAGCAAGTGCCGGTGGTATGCGAATACCCCGATGTCTTTCCTGATGAGCTACCAGGAATGCCTCCAGACCGAGACATTGAGTTCATCATCGAGCTCATGCCCGGAGCAGGACCCATCTATAAGAAGCCTTATAGAATGGGATCGAAAGAGTTAGCAGAGTTGAAGAAGCAACTGGAAGAGCATTTGAGGAAAGGATTTATCCGCCCTAGTGCCTCCCCTTGGGGATCACCTATTCTGTTTGTGGCAAAGAAGGACGGTACCATCCGCTTGTGCATTGACTACCGCTCCCTCAATGAAGTTACGATCAAGAACAAGTATCCACTTCCCAAGATTGAAGATCTGTTTGATCAACTCAATGGGGCCAAGGTGTTCTCCAAGATCGACCTCAGATCTGGGTACTACCAGCTAAAAATCAGACCCCAAGATATTCCAAAGACGGCATTTGTAACCAGATATGGCCTGTATGAGTGCACGGTCATGTCCTTTGGATTGACCAATGCCCCAGCTTACTTCATGTATCTCATGAATAAGGTCTTCATGGAATATTTGGACAAGTTTGTCGTTGTCTTCATTGATGACATTCTTGTCTTCTCGAAGACGGAAGAAGAGCACGAGCAACACTTGAGGATGGTCCTAGACAAGCTTCGAGAGCACCAACTGTATGCCAAGTTCAGCAAGTGCAAATTTTGGCTGCGTGAAGTTGGATTCTTGGGTCATGTTTTGACCGAAGAAGGATTGTCAGTCGATCCCGCTAAGATTGAAGCCGTGACTGAATGGCAATCCCCAAGCAATGTGAAGGAAGTCAGAAGCTTCCTCGGACTTGCAGGATATTACTGCAAGTTCGTTGAAGGATTCTCAAGCATTGCACGACCCATGACTCAGCTCTTGAAGAAGGACAAGAAGTTTGAATGGACGCCGAAGTGTGAAGAAAGCTTCCAGGAGCTGAAGAAGAGATTGACCACCGCCCCAGTTTTGGACACACCAGATATACACAAGGAATTTGTGATATATTGTGATGCGTCGAGAACCGGACTGGGAGGTGTTCTGATGCAAGAGGGCAGAGTCGTAGCTTACCTTTCAAGGCAACTACGGCCTCATGAAGAGAACTATGCTACTCATGACCTCGAGTTGGCAGCTGTAGTTCATGCCATGAAGACATGGCGACATTACCTCCTAGGGAAGCGGTGTGAGATATACACGGATCACAAAAGTCTAAAGTATATTTTCACTCAGAAGGAATTGAACATGAGGCAAAGAAGATGGCTAGAGTTGATCAAGGATTATGACCTTAGTGTTCAATACCACCCTGGAAAGGCTAATGTGGTAGCAGATGCATTAAGCAGAAAGGCTTGTTCCTTGAATGCTATGCTTAAGGACAGGCTACCCGCCTTGTATGAAGAGCTTGAAAGCTTCGGGTTGGAACTGGTTGCACCAGGATTCTTGGCCAACCTCGAAGTTAGGCCTACCTTGATAGATGATGTTAAGGAAGCTTAGAAGGGACACGAAAGCATTGAAGGCATCAAGAGGAAGATCAAGGCAGGCAAGGCCCCAGGATTCTCAGAGGATGAGCAAGGAATTGTGTGGTTTGGGAATCGCATTTGCGTACCCAACAAGATTGAGCTCAAGAATTTGATCTTGCAAGAAGCTCATGACACCCCGTATTCCATCCACCCCGGAGGAACCAAGATGTATCAAGACCTAAAGGAAAGATTCTGGTGGCATGGCATGAAGAGAGAGATAGCCACTTTCGTCGCTAAGTGTGACATATGCCAAAGGGTCAAAGCTGAACATCAGCGACCCGCTGGATTGTTACAGCCTCTCAAGGTGCCTGAATGGAAATGGGATAAAGTCGGAATGGACTTCATCACTGGATTACCCAGGTCAAATAAGGGACATGACTCCATCTGGGTCATAGTCGACCATTTGACCAAAGTAGCCCATTTCATTCCTGTCAAAACGACTTACAAGGGAAACCAGCTAGCCAGCCTCTACATCAACAGAATCGTAAGCCTTCATGGTGTTCCCAAGGAGATTGTGTCAGACCGAGGAACCCAGTTTACCTCAAGATTCTGGAAGAAGTTCCAAGAGGCCATGGGGACCAAGTTGTCCTTCAGCACTGCTTTCCACCCACAGACCGGAGGTCAGACAGAACGAGTAAATCATATACTCGAAGACATGCTCCGAGCCTGTGTCTTAGCATATGGAGCTAGGTGGGAAGATTGCCTCCCTTTCGCCGAGTTCTCCTACAACAACAGTTATCAGTCAAGCCTCCAGATGGCACCATTTGAGGTGTTGTACGGACGCAAGTGTCGCACACCCCTCAATTGGTCAGAGACCGGAGAAGGACTAGTCTTTGGGCCCAATATCCTCCGTAAAGCAGAAGAGCAAGTCCAGCTTGTCAGAGAGCGTTTGAAGACTGCCAAGTCAAGGCAGAAGAGCTATGCTGACTCACGTCGAAGAGACATGACCTTCCGAGTTGGAGACCATGTCTATCTCCGGGTCACACCTCTCAAGGGAACCCAGCACTTCCATGTCAAAGGAAAACTCGCACCAAGATACATCGGCCCCTTCGAGATCACTGAACGGCGATGAGAAGTGGCTTACCAGTTGGAACTGCCACCTGAACTATCCGATGTGAACAACGTATTCCACGTGTCACAACTCCGAAAGTGTCTCCAAGTTCCAGACAAACCTGATCTTTACAAGGACATCGATCACCAAACCATTGACCTTCAGCCCGATTTGACCTACCGCGAGAGACCCATCTGCATTTTGGACGAGGCTGAACGACGCACTCGAAGCCGCACCATCAAGTACTTCAAGGTCCAGTGGAGCAACCACACTGAAGCAGAAGCAACCTGGGAACGTGAAGACTACCTTAGATCCGAGTTTCCGTATCTCTTTAAAGCCTAGTTTAGGAATCTCGGGGACGAGATTCTTGTAAGGGGGGTAGGTTTGTCACACCCTACATTTTGTAACATGTCATTTGCATTAATAAAGCATGAAAATTTGGACCAACAAAAACTTTTGCATTATTTGGCTTTTATTTTGGGGTTGGATTTCTCTATGTGGTTTTTCAAGTGCTCTTTAAAGTCAACTACTCCACCTTCTGTACTTCATCTCCTTGCCCCAAACTTCTGCCCAATGATCATGCCATGTGTATAGTGCAATACAGTATTTTCCTACAAAAATAATTTGGCCAACTAGTATTTTCAAAAAATTAGTTTTCCAAAAACCCCTGAATTGAGGTTTGCACTGCAAGTACTTGATTTGGGGTATGAAAAATATTTCAAAAGCTATATTTGAAACCTATTAGATAAAGGATTCCCATAAACCACAAAGATATAATTTTAAAAGTTATTTTCCTATTTTATTTAAAAGCTTTTTCTTAAGGCCAGAAATGGTCTTTAATAGGGAAAAATTATTTTATTGTTTCAAAAATATTTGACAAAAATCAGGGAAACTCAGTGGACATATATTTTCCATATATAAGAGTTTCAACTCATGGTCATGTTCAAAATATTGAACAAAACCTCCCAAAACCCTTTCTGCCCATTCTAAGGATTTGAAATATTTCTACAGGAAATATTTTCATAAAAATCCAAGGAAAATCCAGCAAGTCACAAATGCATATTGTGATCACCTTGCAAAGCCTCATATCAATCAAGGTCATTTTGGTTCACCAAAACGCCCCAAAACCCTCTCTAACCAGAATCAAACTTGAACAACTTTGTACTACCAACTTTCTCTCCTTAACCCCAACTTTTCTGAGCATGTTCACATAACCAAATGAGGCCACTACACCAAGTGGTTCATCAAGGGGAAGTGATTTGCTCAACTAGATCTACACAAGTTCATTTCTTCTAATTTCTAGGGTTTACAAAAGTTACATTGTGAACTTTGCCCAAATAAGCTCAAAATGGGTGTAAGGCCCTAATTATATGTGCAATTTCACCCTGTGCAGTCTCCTGCCAAATGGAGTTCATTTGCTTAACCAAACAAGCATCAAACACCTTCTGTCATTTTACTAAAACCCCTGTTTTGACCTCTTCCACTCTTCTCCATGGCCTCCACTTTTTACCACAGCCCCTCCTAGACCTCTTCTACCTCCAGTAGCAATGGCTGCATCTCAGATCAATAATTGAGGGGTGAAACCACCTATTTTACCTCTCTGGACAGCCCTTGCACCCCTCTTCCTCACCTCCCTCCTCACTCCAGTGGCCACCCAAGGCATCCAAGGCTTTCCCCACATTCTTTACTCCTCCCTAGAGCTACCAGACATGCTTGGCCATGCCCACTTTGCCAAAAAATGGCATGCCGGCCATTTGCACGCTCTGGAGCACGCTACAGTGCGCTCCCGCACTGTAGTCGCCCCCTGCCAACCACCTCCGGCCACCTCGGCTCTTCCCCTCACGCCAGCCGATGCTCCTCGACGTCCGCAGCACGCTACGCCTCTGTCCCCTTCCTCCTTATCCCTCCTCTCGCCCCAGCTCGCACGCGCGACGACCACCTGAGCGCACCAGTGAGCGTGCTCACACGCGCGGTGCCTCTGGCCCCCTGCTCCCTCTCTCTCTTCTTTCCCTCGCTCTGGACCAAACCCACGAGCACCCTAGACACGCCCATGCGCGCCCCCGTGACCCATAGCAACGGCAACAACCTCGCCGGCGCACGGGTCTACGGTGAGCCGTGGCTCGCCTACTTAAAGGCCTCCCCAAGCCTCTCGCTCACCACCACTCGCTCCTACCTACTCCAAATAGGCCCCCTGTGCCCTCCACTCTCCTCTAGGAGCACCCGAGCTCGAGATCGAGCTCGAGCTCCGCCGCTTCGGCTCGCCGGAGTTCGCGAGGTACAGGCCGTCCCCGGCCCCCTTTCCTCTCAATCTGGAACCCATGCAGCTCTCTGATCCTTTCCCCCTTGTTTCCCCTCTCTGTAGCTGCCGTAAACGGCCGGAACCGCCACCGCCGAAGCCCCTCCGCCGTGTGACCTCGTCACCGGCGAACCAGGCCACCCCGGCGACCGGTTCCACCTCCACCCGAACGGCGACGCCACGCTGAGTCCGTCCCTGCCCTTGTCCAAGCACGCCGTGCCCTGCATCGTCGCCGGTAAGCCTCGCCGCCGTCGGACGAGGGTTGACGACGACCCTGACAAAGGGCCCCACCCGTTAGCCTCTTTGTCCTCTCCCTCTCCCGCGCCCTCTCTCACTGACGCCGGGCCCCGCCCGTCAGGTTTAAAAATCTGGCGCGCGCGCGTCGGCTCGGCGGGGCCGCGTCGCTGGCTGGGCCGCTGCCTACGGCTGTTCTGGCCCAGCAGGCATAGTGCCCCTTCCCCTTTTTCTTTTTCTGTCACTTTTCCAAAAATTCCACTGGATTAAATATTCATCCAAATGAAATAATTCCAACTCCCATATTTTTCTAAAAATCCCACCTATTTAATGGTATAATTTTCACTCATGTCCAAACAACTTTTATGTATTGTTCATATTCAAATTCAAATTTGAATATATTTAAACCCATCTAAAAATCCATTTCTTCTATTCTGCTACTCCAAAACCAAAACTAGGAATTTTCCCCTTCTTAGTTTTCAACCTAGTATTTAACAAAAATGAGTTGACATTTTTCTGAGCACTTTGGTTTTTCTGTTTTATTATTGCCTTATTTTCTCGTTATTATTTTGCGACGATAGATTGCGTTGCTGACGAAGGAGTTGGACCAGAAGACTTTGAAGACCCAGAAGACTTTGTTGAGCCAGGCAAGCAGCCCTTTGACCATGTCTATGAAACCCTTTTCATGCATGTCATATAGCACTTTATTAGTGTTGCATCGGAATCATGATGAGATGGTAGCCACTTTGGTGGGTTGCCTTCATTTCCTCCTTGTTGATACTTGCATTGTGCATGACCCTACCTTCTTATGAGGGTTATTCCGTTGGGAGTAGATAGGATGCTAAAGTAGTTGATATGCAAAAAGGGACGGGAATATGCATGGTGATGGAGACAAAGTATTTTCAAAAGACTTTTCTAAAACCCCCATCGGGTGCCACTTATGCCCGGGGGAGATGATGAGTTGGGTAACCACTTGATGACGAAGTGGTGTACCGAGGCAAGTGTGTGTGTTGTTTTTCAAAACGGATTGGTTTAAGTTGCGATCATTATTCCAACCTTACATGCGCAACCACTCTACCCTTGTATGGGAAAGGGCATTATTGATTACCTAGGCCGATGCTAGCTTGAAGCCCGCATTACTAGTGACGGGAGAGTTGTTGGTGCACTCTCTCGGGACGGGGTCGTGCCAGGTAGGGCAGCCAAGAACATTTTTATGGGGCACCGGACACACTGTTGGTACCCCGTGCCAGTGGTATGTGATTAATATGGGAGCAAGGCTCCACAATTTTTAAGTTGTGAAATGTTGGGCACGGGGGTTACTACCAATCGAGTGGACTCCATGTTAGTGTCGTCTAGGGAAAGATAGTGATCGGGTGCTTACCCCGGGTACTTGAGGTACCGCGGGTTGTGGATGACACGGAAGTTCCCCGGATCTTGTGGGTAAAGTGTGCAACCTCTGCAGAGTGTAAAACTATTCGAATAGCCGTGTCCACGGTCAAGGACAGTTCGGTAACCGCTCTTGGGCTACGTCCACTTGTTTACAAACCAGTGTGTGTGGGAAGTACTTCTTGGGTCAAGTCAAAGGACTTGACATGAATGAGTTGGGTTGGAGCCCACTCCCTTTATGTTGATATCTGTAACCAACCCCTATGGTTACTTGAATTCATGCGATGCATGGTTTACCAGTTATTGAACATGTCATAACACAGCAAAATTAGCTTTCTGCAAAAATTTACCTATGTCATGCATTGTTGTATCTTGAGCCAAAACATGGGTTGCTTGCGAGTACATTCAATGTACTCATTGGCTTGCCACTGGTTATTTAATTGGCCAGGCATGGAAGAACCGGAGTTCGAAGAAGAGTACTTTGGAGACGAACATGCGAACTAGGACGTTTCCCAGTCAGAATGCCTGTAGGGTTAAGGCAGATGGCATGGGTTCTACTTATCGACAAAGATTTCCGCTTCTTAAGTTTATTTGATATTCAGCCCTTGTGGCTTTATCTATGTAAGACTTGACCATAATGGTCATAATTTGTGTAAGACGGTATGTATGGATGTAAGACTCTTGTTATTCAGCTTCTGTGTGTTCAGTGAGCATTGATCTCTGGGATCACTGTACACGTGCATTCGGTGATCACGACTTATGAGTCGGGGTCCCCACATTGAAGCACATAGAGCAAAACTACTTAGCTCAAAAGATATAAGTGAAGCACATAGAGCAAAACTACTTAGATCAAAAGATATAAGTGAAGCACATAGAGTATTCTATCAAATTTTAATTCATGTATGGCTCTCCCAAAAGGTGTGTACAGCAAGGATGATTGTGGCATACTAAGACACAAAGACACAAATAATACAAGACGCTCCAAGCAAAACACATATCATGTTGGTGAATAAAAATATAGCTCCAAGTAAATTACAGATGGAAGTGGACGAAAGAGGGGATGCCTTCCAGGGCATCCCCAAGCTTTGAATTTTTGGTGTCCTTGGATTATCTTGGGGGTGCCATGGGCATCCCCAAGCTTAGGCTCTTGCCACTCCTTGTTCCATGATCCATCAAAAGAATTCACCCAAAACTTGAAAACTTCACAACACAAAACTCTAAATAGAAAACTCGTGAGCTCCGTTAGCGAAAGAAAACAAAATACCACTTCAAGGTACTGTAATGAACTCATTCTTTATTTATATTGGTGTTAAACCTACTGTATTCCAACTTCTCTATGGATTATAAACTATTTTACTAGCCATAGATTTATCAAAATAAGCAAACAACACACGAAAAACAGAATCTGTCAAAAACAGAACAGTCTGTTGTAATCTGTAGCTAGCGCAAGATCTGGAACCCCAAAAATTCTAAAATAAATTTCTGGACGTGAGGAATTTATCTATTAATCATCTGTAAAAATAATTAACTAAATAGCACTCTTCAAATAAAAATGACTGCAGTTCTCGTGAGCGCTAAAGTTTCTGTTTTTTACAGCAAGTTCAACAAGACTTTCTCCAAGTCTTCCCAACGGTTATACTTGGCACAAACACTAATTAAACACAAAAAACACAACCAAAAAAGAGGCTAAATAATTTATTTGCCATCTTTGGTAGGCAATCCATAAGTGGCTCTCATGATAGTTTCATATGGTAATTTTATTTTCTTTCTAGGAAAGTGTTCCATGCCCTTTTTTAATGGAAATTGAAATCTAATATTCCCTTCCTTCATATCAATAATCGCACCAACTATTCTAAGGAAAGGTCTACCAAGAATAATAGGGCAAGAAGGATTGCAATCTATATCAAAAACAATGAAATCTACGGGCACATAATTCCTATTTGCAACAATAAGAACATCATTAATCCTTTCCATAGGTTTCTTAATAGTGGAATCCGCAAGATGCAAGTTTAGAGAGCAATCATCAAAATTACGGAAATCTAGTAAATCACACAAAGTTTTGGGAATACTAGAGACACTAGCACCCAAATCACACAAAGCATAAAACTCATGATCTTTAATTTTAATTTTAATAGTTGGTTCCCACTCATCATAGAGTTTTCTAGGGATAGAAACTTTTAACTCAAGTTTTTCTTCATAAGATTGCATCAAGGCATCAACGATATGTTCGGTGAAGGATTTATTTTGACTATAAGCATGTGGAGAATTTAGCACGGATTGCAACAAGGAAATACAATCAATTAAAGAGCAACTTTCATACTTAAATTCCTTGAAATCCAATATAGTGGCTTTAGCAACATCTAGATTTTTATTTCTTTCAATCCCACTTTTATCAATTTCATCATTAAGATCTAAATACTCCGAATTTTTAGAATGCCTTCTAGGTAAAGTAAGATCATATTCAGTTTCATCAAGATTCATATTGCAAAACAAAGATTTAATAGGGGACACATCAATAACTTTTAGATCTTCATCTTAATTTTCATAGGAATTGGAAGAACACGCTTTAATAAAGGCATCTTTGGAAGCACGCATCCTAGAGGTTCTTTCCTTGCACTCATCAATGGAAATTCTCATGGCTTTGAGAGACTCATTGATATCATGCTTAGGAGGAATAGATCTAATCTTTAAAGAATCAATCTCAAGAGAAATTCTATCAACGTTTCTAGCCAAATCATCAACTTTAAGCAATTTCTCCTCAAGCAAAGCATTAAAATTCTTTTGTGAATTCATAAACTCTTTAACACTAGTCTCAAATTCAGATGGCATCTTATTATAATTTCCATAAGAGTTGTTGTAGGAATTCCCATAATTATTAGAAGGATTACTAGGATATGGCCTAGGATTAAAATTCCCTCTATAAGCGTTGTTACCAAAATTATTCCTACCAACAAAATTCACATCCATAGATTCATTGTTATTCTCAATCAAAGTACACAAAGGCATATCATTAGGATCAGAAGAAACACTCTTAGTAGCAAATAATTTCATAAGTTCATCCATCTTTCCACTCAAAACATTGATTTATTCTATCGCATGCAATTTTTTATTAGAAGATCTTTGAGTATGCCATTGAGAATAATTAACCATAATATTATCTAGGAGTTTAGTAGTATCTCCTAAAGTGATTTCCATAAAAGTTCCTCCCGCGGCCGAATCTAAAAGATTTCTAGAAGCAAAATTCAATCCGGCATAAAAAAATTTGTATAATCATCCACAAATTCAAACCATGAGTAGGGCAATTATGTATCATTAATTTCATTCTCTCCCAAGCTTGTGCAACATGTTCATGATAAAGTTGTTTAAAGTTCATAATATCGTTTCTAAGAGAGATGATCTTAGCGGGAGGAAAATACTTAGAGATAAAAGCATCTTTGCACTTGTTCCATGAATCAATACTATTCTTAGGCAAAGACAAAACCTAAGCTTTAGCACGATCTCTAAGCGAAAAAGGAAATAGCTTCAATTTAACGACATAATTATTGACATCTTTTTTCTTTTGCATATCACATAAATCAACGAAGCTATTCAAATGAGTAGCGGCATCTTCACTAGGAAGGCCGGCGAATTGATCTTTCATAACAAGATTCAACAAAGCAGCATTAATTTCAAAAGATTCAGCATCGGCAAGACGAGCAATCAGAGTGCTAAGGAAATCATTAGTATTGGTATTGGTGAAGTCACACAATTTAGTAGTATCTTGAGCCATCGCGACAAACAAGCAATCTAACACACGAGCAAACAAAAGGCAAATAAAGAGGGAGGTCGAGAGAGAGGGCGAATAAAACGACAAGGGTGAATTGGGGGGAGAGGAAAACGAGAGGCAAATGGCAAATAATGTAATGCGAGAGATAGGGATTGTGATGGGTACTTGGTATGTTGACTTTTTGCGTAGACTCCCCGGCAACGGCGCCAGAAATCCTTCTTGCTACGTCTTGAGCTTGTGTTGGTTTTCCTCGAAGAGGAAGGGATGATGCAGCAGAGTGGCGTAAGTATTTCCCTCAGTTTTTGAGAACCAAGGTATCAATCCAGTAGGAGGCCACACTCAAGTCCCTCGTACCTGCACAAAGCGATAGCTACTCACAACCAACGCGATTAGGGGTTGTCAATCCCTTCACGGTCACTTACGAGAGTGAGATCTGATAGATATAATATTTTTGGTATTTTTGGTATAAAGATGCAAAGTAAAAAGTAAAATCAAAGTAAAAAAGCAAAGCAATATTAAAGTAATGGAGATTGATATGATGAGAATAGACCCGGGGGCCATAGGTTTCACTAGTGGCTTCTCTCAAGAGCATAAGTATTCTACGGTGGGTGAACAAATTATTGTTGAGCAATTGACAGAATTGAGCATAGTTATGAGAATATCTAGGCATGATCATGTATATAGGCATCACGTCCGTGACAAGTAGATCAAAACGATTCTACATCTACTACTATTACTCCACTCATCGACCGCTATCCAGCATGCATCTAGAGTATTAAGTTAAAAACAGATTAACGCCTTAAGCAAGATGACATGATGTAGAGAGATAAATTCATGCAATATGAAATAAACCCCATCTTGTTATCCTCAATGGCAACGATGCAATATGTGCCTTGCTGCCCCTTCTATCACTGGGTAAGGACACCGCAAGATCGAACCCAAAGCTAAGCACTTCTCCCATGGCAAGAACTACCAATCTAGTTGGCCAAACCAAACGGATAATTTGAAGAGACTTGCAAAGATAACCAATCATACATAAAAGAATTCAGAGAAGATTCAAATAGATCTCCACAAGAGAGGGGGAGAACTTTGTATTGAGATTCAAAGAGAGAGAAGAAGCCATCTAGCTACTAAATATGGACCCGAAGGTCTGAGGTAAACTACTCACACTTCATCGGAGGGGCTAGGATGATGTAGAAGCCCTCCGTGATGATGGCCCTCTTCCAGCGGAGCTCCGGAACAGGCCCCAAGATGGGATCTCGTGGATACAGAAAGTTGCGGCGGTGGAATTAGGTTTTTTGGCTCCTGTTCTGATTGTTTGGGGGTACGTGTGTATATATAGGAGGAAGGAGTACGTCGGTGGAGCACCGAGGGGCCCACGAGGCAGGGGGCGCGCCCTAGGGGGGGCGCCCCCCACCCTCGTGACCTCCTCTTTGACCCCCTAGAGTAGGGTCCAAGTCTCCTGGATCACGTTCGGTGAGAAAATCACGTTCCCGAAGATTTTATTCCGTTTGGACTCCGTTTGATATTCTGTTTATCCGAAACACTGAAGGCAAAAAATAGCAATTCTGGGCTGGGCCTCCGGTTAATAGGTTAGTCCCAAAAATAATATAAAAGTGGAAAATAAAGCCCAATATAGTCCAAAACAGTAGATAATATAGCATGGAGCAATCAAAAATTATAGATACGTTGGAGACGTATCAGTCTTCGGCATTGCAAGGCGGGTTCTTTTCCAAATACTTCAAGGAAGATTTTTGAACACAAGGATAGTGTCTGGTTCTGCAAAACAAGTTCCACACCCCACCGTAGAGAGAATAATATTTCCATAAATCTAATCTGCTGACACGTTTCGGCAGCACAACATCATGTCACGGCCCGGTCCTTATCTGAACCATTTTTCTCAACCAGCACTGCGCATATTGCGAGGCGGTTTTTCTGTCACGTCTTGTCAAAGCAGAGATCGTGTCCCCCTTATTACGGGATTCTCATCAATACGGACGTGGGTAACCCATCTGCGCCATCAATTACGGCGCCTGGTAAATAAGCGGTTTTACCAGGCAAGTGGGGAGACGCATCGCCTCTTCCGCCCTTATAAAGGGACAATGATTTACTCTTTTCACCCACGCCTTCTTCCTCCTTGCTTACCCATTCCCGCACACTCGAGCTCTAGTGCCCAAGCTCGCGTTCTTCTTCTCAAACCACTCCAAGCATGTCCGGAGCAGGAGGCAAGTGGATGGTCTCCTCCATCACGGAGGAGAATATCAAAAAGTTACGGGAAGCCGGATATCTAGCCGCGGATATCGCGCACCGGCTGCCAGATGCGAGGAAGATCATCCCAACGCCCGAACCCCATGAGAGGGTAGTTTTCTTACCCATTTTGTCTGCGGACTGGGATTTCCCCTCCACATGTTTGTCCGCGGGCTCATGTTCTACTACGGGATGGATTTTGATGATCTGGCCCCCAATTTCATCCTCAACATCTCGGCATTTATCGTCGTGTGCGAGGCCTTCCTCCACATCAAGCCCCATTTCAGCCTGTGGCTGAGGACCTTCAATGTCAAACCGAAGGTGGTGGTCGGACAGCAAGCGGAGTGCAGAGGCACCATGGTGGGAAAGATGCCTAATGTCACCTGGCTTGAAGGCTCCTATGTGGAGACCATAAAGGGGTGGCAATCGGGGTGGTTCTACATCACCGAGCCGCGCGACACCAACTGGGTGGCAGTCCCCGAATTCCGATCCGGAATCCCCACATGGCTCACCTCCTAGAAAGAGAAGGGCCTGTCCTGGGGTTCCTCAGTAGAGCTGACCGGACTCCAGACCTGCATCAAGAACATGATGAGCAAGAAAATTAAGCTCGTCGACGTGGTACAGGTCATGCTCTTCCGCCGGATTCTCCCGTGTCAACAACGGGCATTCAACTTGTGGGAGTTCGACCCAGCCAAGCACCAGACGCTATGAGAGCTCTATGGCACGGTGCACGAGGACGTCTAGAGGGTGTTGTTTAAGGGCGCCGAGGTACCTCCTTCTCTCACCGAGGTCTGCGGACTCAGCGCAAAGCGCCGCGCCAATCTAGTAAGTTTTTATATTTCACAGAGTATCTATTTTCCCTAGTTTAATCATGTGCGAGATCTAAGCCTTCCATGCCTTTAATAGGACTGGGTGAAGACAGCGGAGCAGATCGATTGCCCTGCACCCCTACCGAAAGATCCTGTCGATGCTCTCCTGACGGAGATGCTGGTTTCGGCACCTTATGAGGTGCCGGTGAAGAAGGCTAAGAAGAAGGCCGCGGGGACCCAAAAGGGTCTCGGGAGCAAGGTTGTATCGGACTCATCGTCCGATAACTCCGACGCGCCCTCCTCCCACGAAAACATGGAGGAGGAAGAGGAAAGTTCTCCCCCCAGCCGGGGGAGACAAGAAAAGGAAGGCCGATCCAACCGGGGAGGCCGAAGGGTCCAAGAAGGGTAGGACCCTCCCTCCAGACTGATCCACGACGACCGCCTACAGCGGTGACGAGTGGCTACCCAGGGTCAAGCCCTTGGCAAAGTCGTAAGTATCCGGACACCATAGTAATTCATAGTATGTTTTACTGCACTGCTTCTCCTCATGCCGAACATGATTATGCAGTCCGTCCCGAGCTCATCTCGACGTATCTTCGTCGAGCGGTTCGTTGGACTCGTCGGATATGAATAGCGGTTCTCTTCCGACCGCCTCCACCCCTCGCCCTACGGAAAACGCCGAGGTGTTGTCTCAAAAGGCGTCGAGCCAAGGGGAGGTGATCCTGGATGCGTCTCGAGGCGACCTCCCGGACCCTGGGTACCAAGGGAGCGAGGCTCCTATGGGCTCCAAGTTCGGGCCCCAGCCGAACACTGCGTCGGAACCTTTGATGGTTCCGGACTCCGGTAGGCGGTCCCCTGTTAAGGGGGGGGCAACCACCCGTGCCAGTTGCTACCTCTTGAGCATTGCGTTGGTTTTACCCGAAGCGGAAGGGATGATGCAGCAAAGTAGCATAATTATTTCCCTCAGTTTTTGAGAACCAAGGTATCAATCCAGTAGGAGGCTACGCGCGAGTCCCTCGTACCTGCACAAAACAAATAAATCTTCGCAACCAACGCGAATAGGGGTTGTCAATCCCTACACGGCCACTTACGAGAGTGAGATCTGATAGATATGATAAGATAATGTTTTTGGTATTTTTGTGATAAAGATGCAAAGTAAAATAAAGGCAAAGTAAAAAAGCAAAGGAAATAACTAAGTAGTAGGAGATTAATATGATAAAGATAGACCCGGGGGCCACAGGTTTCACTAGTGGCTTCTCTCGAGAGCATAATTATTCTACGGTGGGTGAACAAATTACTGTTGAGCAATTGACAGAATTGAGCATAGTTATGAGAATATCTAGGTATGATCATGTATATAGGCACCACGTCCGAGACAAGTAGACCGACTCCTGCCTGCATCTACTACTATTACTCCACTCATCGACCGCTTTCCAACATGCATCTAGAGTATTAAGTTAAAAACAGAGTAACGCCTTAAGCAAGATGACATGATGTAGAGGGATAGACTCATGAAATATGATGAAAACCCCATCTTGTTATCCTCGATGGCAACAATACAATACGTGCCTTGCTGCCCCTACTGTCACTGGGAAAGGACACTGCAAGATTGAACCCAAAGCTAAGCGCTTCTCCCATAGCAAGAAAGATCAATCTAGTAGGCCAAACCAAACTGATAATTCGAAGAGACTTGCAAAGTTAACCAATCATACATAAAAGAATTCAGAGAAGATTCAAATATTGTTCATAGATAGACTTGATCATAAACCCACAATTCATCGGTCTCAACAAACACACCGCAAAAAAGAAGATTACATCGAATAGTTCTCCACAAGAGAGGGGAAGAACATTGTATTGAGATCCAAAAAGAGAGAAGAAGCCATCTAGCTAATAACTATGGACCCGTAGGTCTGAGGTAAACTACTCACACTTCATTGGAGAGGTTATGGTGTTGATGTAGAAGCCCTCCGTGATCGATGCCCCCTCCGGCGGAGCTCCGGAACAGGCCCCAAGATGGGATCTCGTGGATACAGAAAGTTGCGGCGGTGGAATTAGGTTTTTGGCTCCGTATCTGATCATTTGGGGGTACGTAGGTATATATAGGAGGAAGGAGTACGTCAGTGGAGCAACAGGGGGCCCACGAGGGTGGAGGGCGCGCCTGGGGGGGAGGGGGCTAGGTGTGCCCCCTACCTCGTGGCCTCCTCTTTTGTGTCTTGACGTAGGGTCCAAGTCTCCCGGGTCTTGTTTGTTGAGAAAATCATGTTCCCGAAGGTTTTATTCCGTTTGGACTCCGTTTGATATTCCTTTTCTTTGAAACCCTAAAACAGGCAAAAAACAACAATTCTGGGCTGGGCCTCCAGTTAATAGGTTAGTCCCAAAAATAATATAAAAGTGGATAATAAAGCCCAATAATGTCCAAAACAGTAGATAATATAGCATGGAGCAATCAAAAATTATAGATACGTTGGAGACGTATCAAGCATCCCCAAGCTTAATTCCTGCTCGTCCTCGAGTAGGTAAATGATAAAAACAAAAATTTTGATGCGGAGTGCTACTTGGCATAATTTTAATGTAATTCTTCTTAATTGTGGTATGAATATTCAGATCCGAAAGATTCAAGACAAAAGTTTAATATCGACATAAAAATAATAATACTTCAAGCATACTAACAAAGCAATTATGTCTTCTCAAAATAACATGGCCAAAGAAAGTTATCCCTACAAAATCATATAGTCTGGCTATGCTCCATCTTCACCACACAAAATATTTAAATCATGCACAACCACGATGACAAGCCAAGCAATTGTTTCAGACTTTTGAGATTCTCAAAACTTCTTCAATTTTCACGCAATACATGAGCGTGAGCCATGGACATAGCACTATAGGTGGAATAGAATGGTGGTTGTGGAGAAGACAAAAAGGGGAAGATAGTCTCACATCAACTAGGCGTATCAACGGGCTATGGACATGCCCATCAATAGATATCAATGTGAGTGAGTAGGGATTGCCATGCAACGGATGCACTAGAGCTATAGGTATATGAAAGCTCAAAAAGAAACTAAGTGGGTGTGCATCCAACTTGCTTGCTCATGAAGACCTAGGGCAATTGGAGGAAGCCCATCATTGGAATATACAAGCCAAGTTCTATAATGAAAAATTCCCACTAGTATATGAAAGTGACAACATGAGAGACTCTCTACTATGAATATCATGGTGCTACTTTGAAGCACAAGTGTGGTAAAAGGATAGTAGCATTGTTGCTTCTCTCTTTTTTATTTTTTTATTTGGGCCTTTTCTCCTTTTTATGGCCTCTTTTTTTATTTTTCGTCCGGAGTCTCATCCCGACTTGTGGGGGAATCATAGTCTCCATCATCCTTTCCTCACTGGGACAATGCTCTAATAATGATGATCATCACACTTTTATTTTTCTTACAACTCGATTCTTAGAACAAAATATGACTCTATATGAATGCCTCCGGCGATGTACCGGGATATGCAATGACTCATGAGTGACATGTATGAAAGAATTATGAACGGTGGCTTTGCCACAAATACGATGTCAACTAGATGATCATGCTAAGCAATATGACAATGATGAAGCGTGTCATAATAAACGGAACGGTGGAAAGTTGCATGGCAATATATCTTGGAATGGATATGGAAATGCCATAATAGGTAGGTATGGTGGCTGTTTTGAGGAAGGTATATGGTGGGTGTATGATACCGGCGAAAAGGTGTGCGGTATTAGAGAGGCTAGCAAAGGTGGAAGGGTGAGAGTAGTGCGTATAATCCATGGACTCAACATTAGTCATAAAGAACTCATATACTTATTGCAAAAATCTACAAGTTATCAAAGCAAAGTATTACGCGCATGCTCCTAGGGGATAGATTGGTAGGAAAAGACCATCGCTCGTCCCCGACCACCACTCATAAGGAAGAAAATGAAAAAATAAATCATGCTCCGACTTCATCACATAACGGTTCACCATACGTGCATGCTACGGGAATCACAAACTTTAACACAAGTATTCTTCAAATTCACAACTACTCAACTAGCACAACTTTAATATCACCATCTTTATATCTCAAAACAATTATCAAGCATCGAACTTCTCATAGTATTCAACACACTCATAAGAAAGTTTTATTATTAAAATTGTATACCAAGCATATTAGGATTTTAAGCAAATCACCATGCTATTTAAGACTCTCAAAATAATCTAAGTGAATCATGAGAGATCAATAGTTTCTATAAAACAAATCCACCACCGTGCTCTAAAAGATATAAGTGAAGCACTAGAGCAAAACTATATAACTCAAAAGATATAAGCGAAGCACATAGAGTATTCTAACAAATTTCAAATCATGTATGGCTCTCTCAAAAGGTGTGTGCAGCAAGGATGATTGTGGTAAACTAAAAAATAAATACTCAAATCATACAAGACGCTCCAAGCAAAACACATATCATGTGGCGAATAAAAATATAGCTCCAAGTAAAGTTACCGATAGAAGTAGATGAAAGAGGGGATGCCTTCCGGGGCATCCCCAAGCTTTGGATTTTAGGTGTCCTTAGATTATCTTGGGGGTGCCATGGGCATCCCCAAGCTTAGGCTCTTTCTACTCCTTGTTCCATAATCCATCAAATCTTTACCCAAAACTTGAAACTTCACAACACAAAACTTAAAGTAGAAAATCTCGTGAGCTCCGTTAGCGAAAGAAAATAAAAGACCACTTCAAGGTACTGTAATGAACTCATTCTTTATTTATATTGGTGTTATACCTACTGTATACCAACTTCTCTATGGTTTATAAACTATTTTACTAGCCATAGATTCATCAAAATAAGCAAACAACACACGAAAAACAGAATCTGTCAAAAATAGAACAGTCTGTAGTAATCTGTAGCTAGCGCAAGATCTGGAACCCCAAAAATTCTAAAATAAATTTCTGGACGTGAGGAATTTATCTATTAATCATCTTTAAAAAGAATTAACTAAATATCACTTTCCAAATAAAAATGGCAGTAGTTCTCGTGAGCGCTAAAGTTTGTGTTTTTTTACAGCAAGTGTAACAAGACTTTCCCCAAGTCTTCCCAACGGTTCTACTTGGCACAAACACTAATTAAACACAAAAAACACAACCAAAACAGAGGCTAGATAAATTATTTATTACTAAACAGGAGCAAAAATCAAGGAATAAAAATAAAATTGGGTTGCCTCCCAACAAGCGCTATCGTTTAACGCCCCTAGCTAGGCATAACAAGCAAGGATAGATCTAAGTATTGCCATCTTTGGTAGGTAATTCTTCAATGAGGAATCTACCATCTTTAGGAATTTCTTTCTTTTTATTAATTATCAAACTTTTAGGCACAAGATCGAAAAATTTATTTGTAACAAATGGTTCCTTAATGATAGCAAAAAGATTGGGATGGATACTTCTAGATTTGAGATCCGTATTTTCCTTACTAGAGGATTCACCCTTATTTTCAGGAACATACATAAGCTTGGCAATTTTAGTGGGAGGACTTGGAGTATTCTTTACGGAAGAAAAAGCGGTTCCCAAGTTGGTAATAATATCCTCAAGTTTATCGATCCTAGTGGAATCGTGATTTATTTTCTCGTTAACTATGGGTTCCTTTTCTTTAATATTTTTCAAAGTAACTCCTACTTTAGATCCATATTGAGAGATTCGGCTGTGGATCTTTTTATTCAAATTTTCAATTAACTCTACGGTAGAAACCTTATTTTCAATAATTTCAAGCCTTTGCATTACATGCTCTAAAGTTAATACAGTTCCATCAACCAAAAGAGGGGGTGAGCCAAATAAATCTATCATAGCATTATAAGAATCAAAAGTATGGCTACCCAAAAAGTTCCCTCCAGTAATAGTATCAAGAACATATCTGTGCCAAGGATTAATGCCTACATAAAAATTGCGAAGAAGAACAGAAGTATATTGCTTCCTAGTAGATCTATTTTGAGCATTGCAAATTCTATACCAAGCATCTTTCAGATTCTCTCCCTCCCTTTGCTTAAAATTTAGAATTTCACTCTCAGGAGATAACGGAGAAGATAAGGGACTAGCCATAACGACAAGCAAACAAACTAACACACGAGCAAACAAAAAGCAAACGGGCAAAAAGAGGCAAATAGAGAAAGAGAGGGAGGATAGAGAGAGATAGGGCAAATAAAACGGCAAGGGTGAAGTGGGGGAGAGGAAAACGAGAGGCAAATGGCAAATAATGTAATGCGGGAGATAAGGGTATGTGATGGGTACTTGGTATGTTGACTTTTGCGTAGACCTCCCCGGCAACGGCACCAGAAATCCTTCTTGCTACCTCTTGAGCATTGTGTTGGTTTTTCCCGAAGAGGAAGGGATGATGCAGCAAAGTAGCGTAAGTATTTCCCTCAGTTTTTGAGAACCAAGGTATCAATCCAGTAGGAGGCTATGCGCGAGTCCCTCGTACCTGCACAAAACAAATAAATCTTTGCAACCAACGCGAATAGGGGTTGTCAATCCCTACACGGCCACTTACGAGAGTGAGATCTGATAGATATGATAAGATAATAAATTTGGTATTTTTGTGATAAAGATGCAAAGTAAAATAAAGGCAAAGTAAAAAAGCAAAGGAAATAACTAAGTAGTAGGAGATTAATATGATAAAGATAGACCCGGGGGCCATAGGTTTCACTAGTGGCTTCTCTCGAGAGCATAAGTATTCTACGGTGGGTGAACAAATTACTGTTGAGCAATTGACAGAATTGATCATAGTTATGAGAATATCTAGGTATGATCATGTATATAGGCATCACGTCCGAGACAAGTAGACCGACTCCTGCCTACATCTACTACTATTACTCCACTCATCGACCGCTATCCAGCATGCATCTAGAGTATTAAGTTAAAAACAGAGTAACACCTTAAACAAGATGACATGATGTAGAGGGATAGACTCATGAAATATGATGAAAACCCCATCTTGTTATCCTCGAAGGCAACAATACAATACGTGGCTTGCTACCCCTACTGTCACTGGGAAAGGACACCGCAAGATTGAACCCAAAGCTAAGCACTTCTCCCATTGCAAGAAAGATCAATCTAGTAGGCCAAACCAAACTGATAATTTGAAGAGACTTGCAAATATAACCAATCATACATAAAAGAATTTAGAGAAGATTCAAATATTGTTCATAGATAGACTTGATCATAAACCCACAATTCATCGATCTCAACAAACACACCGCAAAAAGAAGATTACATCGAATAGTTCTCCATAAGAGAGGGGGAGAACATTGTATTGAGATCCAAAAAGAGAGAGGAAGCCATCTAGCTAATAACTATGGACCCGTAGGTCTGAGGTAAACTACTCACACTTCATCGAAGAGGCTATGGTGTTGATGTAGAAGCCCTCCGTGATCGATGCCCCCTCTGGCGGAGCTCCGGAACAGGCCCCAAGATGGGATCTCGTGGATACAGGAAGTTGCAGCGGTGGAATTAGGTTTTTGGCTCCGTATCTAATCATTTGGGGGTACGTAGGTATATATAGGAGGAAGGAGTACGTCGGTGGAGCAACAGGGGGCCCACGAGGGTGGAGGGCGCGCCTGGGGGTAGGTGCGCCCCCCTACCTCGTGGCCTCCTCTTTTGTGTCTTGACGTAGGGTCCAAGTCTCCCGTGTCTTGTTTGTTGAGAAAATCACGTTCCCGAAGGTTTCATTCTGTTTGGACTCCGTTTGATATTCCTTTTCTTCGAAACCCTAAAACAGGCAAAAAACAACAATTCTGGGTTGGGCCTCCGGTTAATAGGTTAGTCCCAAAAATAATATAAAAGTGGATAATAAATCCAAATAATGTCCAAAACAGTAGATAATATAGCATGGAGCAATCACAAATTATAGATACATTGGAGACGTATCATCGGTGTCCTCTGTCCATCCAGAGGCACCGGACAACTTGCTGGAAGCGCTTCACAGCGCTTCCATCGATGAAGAGCACCGCACTATCATGAGTGCGGTGATCGAGAAGGTTCAGTCCGCCAAAAACGGTCTGACCGAGGCTTGCGCCAGCCTCCTAACAGGCTTTGAGGTAAGCAATCAAAATATATATAAGAAAATATTACCGCATAGATAGTAGCCCCTGATGCTCTGTTCGGTGTTCGAGAAGAAAGGCCGAATATAGGATCAAATGATGAGTCAGGAGTCTAATAAGAATATGTCTATGTGTAAGTGTAGGCTTCCCTGTTGGCCGCTGCCGCACGTACTGCGGAGGTCTCTGCACTGAAGCAGGACCTGGAGCGGTCCGAGAATGAGCTTGGCCTTATCAAGAGGCAGCTCGAGGAGAGCAAAGGTAAGCAATACCTTGTCTACGCTTTTGAAAAGAAGTTCATTTGTAAAATAATAGGATCAACATGAATTTGCCAGGGGCCGCGACCGAGGTGGCAACCCTGAAGAAGGCGCTGTCCGAGGCCGAAGACAAAGCGGCCAAGGAACGCATCGAGCAAGAGAAGCAAGAAGCCCGAGTGGGCGAGGTGCAGCAAGAGCTCGAGGCTCTCGCCAAAAAACACGAGTCCTTGGAGCTCGACTCTAAGACGCGAGAGTCCGAGCTCGCACAGGCGCTTGAAAGCGCTCGGAGCGCCAAGGCTGAAGCCCACAAGGCCCTCCAGGAAATTGATGCGGTGAAGAAGATAGCAGCGGGTAAGGCATTCATTATGCAAAGCAAGCATGTGAAGGAAACTTTCCTTTTTCTTACCCGAGTTTGGAGCTCTCCAGGAGCGTTCCCAGATCTTCCCCGCAGTGTACTGGATGCCGCGGAGTTTTACCGAGCTGAGAAGGGGAGCTCAACGGAGAAGTTGTTCTGGTCTCAGTATACTGGGACCGAACACCCGATGCCCTTGAGCGACTAGCTGAAGCAATTGGTCGAGCTTCACAAGGCAGCCGAACAGGCCATGAGGGGCCTTATAGTCCGGATGTGGCCTGGCGAGCCCCAGTCTGGTAGCTACTTCGGTCTGGTGAGGCGGCTTGTGGAGGCCTGCCCACGGCTTGAAGTCATAAAGCGGTCAGCCTGCATCGAGGGTGCGCGCAGGGCTTTTGCCCGGGCGAAGGTGCACTGGGCGAAGCTGGACGCCGTGAAGCTGGTGAAGGAGGGGCCGCCGGAGGGCAAGGAGCATCACCACCCGAGATGTACTATGAGAGTGTCCTGAAGGGTTCCCGCCTTGTGGCGGATGAATGTGCCAGGGATGTAATTTTTGAATGAACATGCTCGTGTGATCCTGTAATGTGAAACAAGTTCATCTGCGCTATGCAACACTTTTTTAATTTAAAATATTACCTTATGTGCGGCCGTTTATAATATCTAAGAGTTGGCCAGTCGTCGGCTTTTGCCCCCATGTAGCTAGTACTGGGGTGTTCGGGATAAACTTGAGCACTCTTTACCCCAATTTTGGGTCCTTCAAGGGAGGTGTTCAACGCAACGAACCAGGCAATTGGACTATAAGGCTTTATCACTCTCACTTAGCCATAGAAGTCTACAATTTTAAACTTTGGCGAAGCCCCTAGTGTCCAGAAGGCCGATGGGGCGCTATACTCGCCTAAGCCGGACAAGGCCGGCTCCTCGCCAGAAGCGGAAAAAGTCTTTAAGGACTTGAGACCTCTCGAACAGCGACCAGTCTCTCGCCTTATCATGATAGTCAGTTTTCGACTTTCTCTACTGAGGCGCTCGTCCGGAAGAACCGGGACGCAATCGCAGTAGTTCTCCCACCGCTACCTTAGCTGATATAGTGGAACATAAGGTACCAAAGCATGGGAGCCGGGCAAACCCAACATTTGACCAAAGACATGATTCGGAGCTGATGCATATAATGCTATAAGTTCGGGGTGCCGCACTGTCGAAAGTGTTCGGACTTCTTGCGCCGTATTATGGGATAAACGAAAGCCCCTGGCGTACTGACCGTACCCGAACGTACGGGTGCGGATTGTCGTGAATGGACATAAAGGGAAAAAAGGAATGAATAATGCAATAATAGACTAATGATATGCATTGTTATTTAAATAATACTTCGAGGCGTATTGGTACAGGTAGTGCAATAAGCAGAAAGTAGGACTATTCAAAATGTCCTATCCAAGGGCAAGCTGCGTATGGATAGTAGAAAGCGGGTATTATTATTAGAGACCACCCGGGGGTTCCCGTGTTTATCTTAGCTTCTTGCCGCCTTGGTTGTTGCTTCCCATAATCTGTCCGGCAATCGTACTGCCGGAAAGGGCTTCCAGGGGGTTAGGTCCTGAAAGAGAAAAGAAATGATAAAGATATACAGCCCCTAGGGCGGTTAAGCCGCATTGCGGGACGTGCCCTGATCATGCCCCCGCCTATGTCCATGGTATTTTCAGTGCGTAATTATGTACGTGCGGCACGGATTTCGTCGCTTGACTGGGACTAGGACGGGGGCCGAATTGCTAGGCGAGCTCTGAACGTGCCAGGCGATCCTGTTGCAGTTTACTTCGGACACGCTTGAAGGTGTTCGGGGGCTGTATCGCCGAATTAGTGGTTTGCCTTAAAAGGCTGCTTTGTGCTTCTGCTGCGAGGGCCGCAGTGTGCTCTTCCGTGCGGAGCGAGCATTCTGTGTTTCCATTCACTGTTATGACCCCCTGAGGTCCTGGCATCTTGAGCTTGAGGTATGCGTAATGCGGTACTGCATTGAATTTTGCAAATGCAGTTCGTCCGAGCTGTGCATGATAGCCACTGCGAAACGGGACGATGTCAAAGATTAACTCCTCGCTTCGGAAGTTGTCCGGTGATCCGAAGACCACTTCCAGTGTGATTGAGCCTGTGCAATGGGCCTCTACACTTGGGATGACGCCTTTAAAGGTGGTTTTGCTGGGTTTGATCCTCGAGGGATCGATACCCATTTTTCGCACTATATCCTGATAGAGCAGGTTCAGGCTGCTGCTGCCGTCCATAAGGACTCGAGTGAGATGAAATCCGTCGATGATGGGGTCTAGGACTAGTGCGACGGATCCGCCATGACGGATGCTAGTGGGGTGATCCCTGCGATCAAAGGTGATCGAGCAAGCAGACCATGGGTTGAACTTTGGGGCGACGGGCTCCATCGCATAGACGTCCCTTAGTGCACGCTTCCGCTCCCTCTTGGGAATGTGGGTTGCATATATCATGTTCACCATCTTCACTTGTGGGGGGAACCCTTTCTGTCCTCCCATGTTCGGCGGCCGGGGCTCTTCCTCGTCATCACTATGCAGCCCCTTGTCCTTGTTTTCGGCATTTAACTTGCCGGCCTACTTGAACACCCAGCATTCTCTGTTGGTGTGATTGGCTGGCTTGTCGGGGGTGCCATGGTTTTGACACGAGCGATGCAGTATGCGATCCAAACTGGACGGAGCCGGAGTACTTCTTTTAAATGTCTTTTTACGCTGACCGGATCTAGAGCCTCTGAATCCGGCATTGACTGTCGTATCCTCAGTGTTATCGCCGTTATTGCGGCACTTTGGTCTGTTACGACGTTGTCTGTCGTTGGCATCTTTGGTATCCGAAGTGCCCGGATTCCTCGATGTGTTATTGCTGCGAGCCAGCCAGCTATCCTCGCCAGCGCAGAAGCGGATCATGAGTGTTGTGAGGGCTGCCATAGACTTCAGCTTTTCTTGGCTAAGGTGCCGGGCAAGCCACTCGTCGCGGATGTTATGCTTGAATGCCGCTAAGGCCTCTGCATCCAGACAATCGACAATTTAGTTTTTCTTAGTCAGGAATCGTGTCCAGAATTGTCTGGCCGATTCCCCTGGCTGCTGAGTTATATGGCTCAAGTCATCAGCATCTGGTGGTCGCACAAAAGTGCCCTGGAAGTTGTCAAGGAATGCGTCTTCCAGATCCTCCCAACTACCGATGGAGTCTGTTGGCAAGCTATTCAGCCAATGTCGAGCTGGTCCTTTGAGTTTTAGTGGGAGGTATTTGATGGCATGTAGATCATCACCACGAGCCATGTGGATGTGAAGGAGGAAATCCTCAATCCATACAGCAAGATCTGTTGTACCATCATATGATCCGATATTTACGAGTTTGAAACCCTTCGGGAATTCATGATCCATAACTTCATCAGTGAAGCATAGGGGGTGTGTAGCGCCTCTGTGCCGAGCTATATCCCGACGCAGTTCATGTGAGTCTTGTTTGCTGTATTCAGCCTGGCCGGATTTGCTTTTGGTGTATCCGGCGCGACGATCATCGTCTCATGTTGGCGCGCGTGCCCGTGACCCGTATATTGACCTTGCAAGTTTTGCCTTACTGTCCAATACGTCTCGTAGGTCCCGTGTGTTGCCCCGGGCCTTGGTATTTTTGAATGAGTGGTGGCGGAGTGCAGGCTGAACTTTAGGCTGAAACGCCTCTCTGGCTCGGCAACGCAGGGGCCGGTCAGCCGCATCGTACACTAGTGAATGAGGTTTCAATGCTTCCTCCTCGAGGTGAGGTAGCAACCTGCGTTTTGGGTAACTCTTGGAGGGGCGCTCGAGTTAGTATTCCTCGGCCGCAAGGACTTCGGTCCATCTGTCTGCTAGCAAGTCTTGATCAGCTTGAAGCTGTTGTTGCTTTTTCTTCAGGCTATTTGCTGTGGCTATAAGCCGGCGCTTGAAGCGCTCCTGCTCGATGGGGTCCTCAGGCACGATAAATTCTTCGTTGCCGAGGCTCGCCTCGTCTTCGGAGAGAGGCATGAAGTTGTCCTCCTCCGGTTCTCCATCTGCTGCCTGCTCTGGAGGGCTGGCTTGTTCATCCTCCGGCTCTACATCGTGCTGGAGGGGATTGTGATTGTCCTCGGCACTATCCAGTGTTATTATCTCCTGTGCCGGTATCACTACTTTTGCTGTGGCGGGACTTAGAGCGGCGCCGCTGACGTCGGCGCTTGGGTTGCTTCTTGGAGGGGTCATCCTCCGTTGTCTCGTCGCCATTGCCTTCTTTAGGGGTGTCCACCATATATATGTCGTATGATGAGGTAGCGATACAGCGCCGTGTGGGCGGTGGTTCCTGCTCGTCTCCTGCATCATCATCCATACCGTCGATGTCTTCGGAGTCGGAGTCGAGCATGTCAGTTAAATCATCGACAGTGGCTACTAAGTGGGTGGTGGGTGGGCAGCGAATTTCTTCATCGTCCGCATCCCATTCTAGCCGGACATAGTTTGGCCAAGGTTATCCTGACAGGGAGAGGGACCTCAATGAATTTAGCACATCGCCGAAGGGCGAGTGCTAAAAGATATCCGCGGAGGTGAACTCCATGATCGGCGCCCAGTCGGATTCGACGGGCACGAATGTAAGCGGCTCGGAGTCCGTGGCCGGAGGTGAATCCAGTGGTTCGGCGACACGGCTCTCGTAAGGGGTGAAGTCAGTATCCGGCTCCATCGCCACTGAGAGTGCGGTCTCCATGGCGGGGTCTATCCCTCCACTCTCGGATGGCGCGATTTGCTCCGGATTGACGGCCGGAGTAGTTGCAGATGCGATCTCCCGAACACTGTCCGACGGCAGAGTTACGTCGTGCTCGTCGTGACTGTGCGGCGCACCTGACACGGGCTCGAATCCATCGAAGATCAAGTCTCCGCGGACGTCGGCAGTGTATTTTAAGTTTTCGAATCTGATCTGATGGCCAGGGGCGTAGCTCTCGATCTGCTCCAGATGTCCAAGCGAATTGGCCCGCAGTGCGAAGCCGCCGAATACGAAGATCTGTCCGGGGAGGAAAACCTCACCCTGGACCGCATCGCTGCCGATGATCGAAGGAGTCGTCAAGCCTTATGGTGATGACACAGTGGAACTCTCAATGAAAGCACCAATGTCGGTGTCAAACCGGCGGATCTCAGGTAGGGGGTCCCGAACTGTGCGTCTAAGGCGGATGGTAACAGGAAGCAGGGGGCACGATGTTTTACCCAGGTTCGGGCCCTCTTGATGGAGGTAATACCCTACGTCCTGCTTGATTGTTCTTGATGATATGAGTATTACAAGAGTTGATCTACCACGAGATCGTAGAAGCTAAACCCTAGAAACTAGCCTATGGTATGATTGTATGTTGTCCTACAGACTAAACCCTCTGGTTTATATAGACACCGGAGGGGCCTAGGGTTACACAAGGTCGGTTACAAGGGAGGAGATCAACATATCCGTATTGCCTAGCTTGCCTTCCACGCCAAGGAGAGTCCCATCCGGACACGGGACGAAGTCTTCAATCTTGTATCTTCATAGTCCAATAGTTCGGCCAAAGGATATAGTCCAGCTGTCCGGAGACCCCCTAATCCAGGACTCCCTCAATGACTCTACCTGGATTTGGTGATCTTCACCTTAAAAGGATAGAAGAGATCGAAAGCAATATCAAGAGTTTTATGGTTTTACAATTTGAGCATAATAATTTCTTTAGGAACAAGCTTAAAGAAAAAAAGCTTTATGGGTTATATGAATAAAGAGCTCGATGATATGTCTAAAGAATTTTATGGTTTGAAATCTCACATTGCTCATCTCGAAAAATTAATTGCTGAAGTCTCGGATAAGTAGGCCACCTTAGTTAATAAGATGGCCGCTAAGCAGAAAATTTTCATGATAATAAGGATGAAGATCTAAAAGTTATTGATGTGTCCCCTATTAAATCTTTGTTTTGCAATATGAATCTTGATAATGATGGGGCTGAAGATGAGCCACCTTTACCTAGAAGGCGTTCCAAAAATTCGGAGTCTTTAGATCTTGATGCTAAAATTGTTAAAAGTGGGATTGAAGAGGTCAAAACTTTAAATATCAATGAACCCACTATTTTGGATTTTAAGGAATTTAATTATGATAATTGCTCTTTGATAGATTTTATTTCCTTGTTGCAATCTGTGCTAAATTCTCCTCATGCTTATAGTCAAAATAAGGCTTTTACTAAACATATCATCGATGCTTTGATGCAATCTTATGAACAAAAACTTTATGATAAGTGGGGACCTACAATAAAAATTAAAATTAAAGATCATGAGTGTTTTGCTTTGTGTGATTTGGGTGCTAGTGTTTCCACGATTCCAAAAACTTTGTGTGATTTTCTAGGTTTCCGTGATTTTGATGATTGTTCTTTAAACTTGCACCTTGCGGATTCCACTATTAAGAAACCTATGAGAAGAATTAATGATGTTCTTATTGTTTCAAATAGGAACTATGTGCCCGTAGATTTCATTGTTCTTGATATAAATTGCAATCCTTCATGTTCTATTATTCATGGTAGACCTTTCCTTAAAACGATTGGTGCAATTATTGATATGAAGGAAGGGAATATTAGATTCCAATTTCCATTAAGGAAAGGCATGGAACACTTCCCTAGAAAGAAAATTAAATTAACTTATGAATCTATTATGGGAGCCACTTATGCATTGCCTACCAAAGATGGCAAGACCTAGATCTATCTTCACTTTTATGCCTAGCTAGGGGCGTTAAACGATAGCGCTTGTTGGGAGGCAACCCAATTTTATTTTTATTCCTTACTTTTTTTCCTGCTTAGTAATAAATAAATTATCTAGACTCTGTTTTGTTTGTGTTTTTTGTGTTTAATTAGTGTTTGTGCCAAGTAAAACCGTTGGGAAGACTTGGGGAAAGTCTTTTTAATCTTGCTGTTAAAAACAGAAACTTTAGCGCTCACGAGAATCGCTGCCATTTTTATTTGGAAGGTGATATTTAGTTAATTCTTCTTGCTGACGATTAATAGATAAATTCCTCATGTCTAGAAATTTATTTTAGAATTTTTGGGGTTCCAGAACTTGCGTTAGCTACAGATTGCTACAGACTGTTCTGTTTTTGACAGATTCTGTTTTTCTTGTGTTGTTTGCTTATTTTGATGAATCTATGGCTAGTAAAAGAGTTTATAAACCATAGAGAAGTTGGAATAAAGTAGGTTTAACACCAATATAAATAAAGAATGCGTTCATTACAGTACCTTGAAGTGGTGTTTTGTTTTCTTTCGCTAATGGAGCTCACGAGATTTTCTATTTTGAGTTTTGTGTTGTGAAGTTTTCAAGTTTTGGGTAAAGATTTGATGGATTATGGAACAAAGAGTGGCAATAGCCTAAGCTTGGGGATGCCCATGGCACCCCAAGGTAAAACTCAAGGACACCAAAAATCCTAAGCTTGGGGATGCCCCGGAAGGCGTCCCCTCTTTCATCTTCGTCTATCGATAACTTTACTTGGAGCTATATTTTTATTCACCACATGATATGTGTTTTGCTTGGAGCGTCTTGTATGATTTGAGTCTTTGATTTTTAGTTTACCACAATCATCCTTATTGTACACACCTTTTGAGATAGACTCACATGAATTGAAATTTATTAGAATACTTTATATGCTTCACTTATATCTTTTGAGCTATATAGTTTTTGCTCTAGTGCTTCACTTATATCTTTTAGAGCACTGTGCTGGATTTGTTTTATAGAAACTATTATTATCTCATGCTTCACTTATATTAATTTGAGAGTCCTTTAGAACAACATGGCAATAATAAAAACTTTCATATAGGTGCATTGAATACTATGAGAAGTTTGATACTTGATAATTGTTTTGAGATATGGAGATGGTGATATTAGAGTCATGCTAGTTGAGTAGTTGTGAATTTGAGAAATACTTGTGTTGAAGTTTGTGATTCCCGTAGCATGCACGTATGGTGAACCGTTATGTGATGAAGTCGGAGCATGATTTATTTATTGATTGTCTTCCTTATGAGTGGCGGTCGGGGACGAGCGATGGTCTTTTCCTACCAATCTATCCCCCTAGGAGCATGCGTGTAATAATTTGCTTTGATAACTTGTAGATTTTTGCAATAAGTATGTGAGTTCTTTATGACTAATGTTGAGTCCATGGATTATACGCACTCTCACCCTTCCACCATTGCTAGCCTCTCTAGTATCGCGCAACTTTCGTCGGTACCATACACCCACCATATACCTTCCTCAAAACAGCCACCATACCTACCTATTATGGCATTTCCATAGCCATTCCGAGATATACTGCCATGCAACTTTTCACCGTTCCGTTATTGTGACACGCTTCTTCATTGTCATATTGCTTGCATGATCATGTAGTTGACATCGTATTTGTGGCAAAGCCACCGTTCATAATTCTTCATACATGTCACTCATGCATCATTGCACATCCCGGTACACCGCCGGAGGCATTCACATAGAGTCATATTTTGTTCTAAGTATTGAGTTGTAATTCTTGAGTTGTAAGTAAATAAAGTGTGATGATCATCATTATTAGAGCATTGTCCCAAGTGAGGAAAGGATCATGGAGACTATGATTCCCCCACAAGTCGGGATGAGACTCCGGACGAAAAAAAAAGGCCAAAAAGGAAAAAAAAGAGAAAGAAGGTCCAAATAAAAAATGAGAGAAAAGGAGAGAAATGACAATGTTATTATCATTTTTCCACACTTGTGCTTCAAAGTAGCACCATGTTCTTCATATAGAGAGTCTCCTATGATATCACTTTCATATAGTGGTGGGAATTTTTCATTATAGAACTTGGCTTGTATATTCCAATGATGGGCTTCCTCAAAATGCCCTAGGTCTTCATGAGCAAGCAAGTTGGATGCACACCCACTTAGTTTCTTTTGTTGAGCTTTCATATACTTATAGCTCTAGTGCATTTGTTGCATGGCAATCCCTACTCACTCACATTGATATCTATTAATGGGCATCTCCATAGCCCGTTGATACGCCTAGTTGATGTGAGACTATCTTCTCCCTTTTTGTCTTCTCCACAACCACCATTCTATTCCACCATAGTGTTATATCCATGGCTCATGCTCATATATTGCGTGAAGATTGAAAATGTTTGAGAACATCAAAAGTATGAAACAATTGCTTGGCTTGTCATCGGGGTTGTGCATGATTTAAATATTTTTTGTGGTCAAGATAGAGCATAGCCAGACTATATGATTTTGTAAGGATAACTTTCTTTGGCCATGTTATTTTGAGAAGACATAATTGCTTACTTAGTATGGTTGAAGTATTATTATTTTTATGTCAATATTAAACTTTTATCTTGAATCTTATGGATCTGAACATTCATGCCACAATAAAGAAAAAATACATTGAGAAATATGTTAGGAAGCATTCCACATCAAAAATTCTTCTTTTATCATTTGCGTACTCGAGGACGAGCAGGAATTAAGCTTGGGGATGCTTGATACGTCTCCAACGTATCTATAATTTTTGATTGCTCCATGCTATTATATTATCTATTTTGGATGTTAATGGGCTTTATTTTACACTTTTATATCATTTTTGGGACTAACCTACTAATCGGAGGCCCAGCCCAAATTGCTGTTTTTTTGCCTGTTTTAGGGTTTCGAAGAAAAGGAATATAAAACGGAGTCCAAACGGAATGAAACCTTCGGGAATGTGATTTTCTCAACAAACGTGATCCAGGAGACTTGTTGTGGCCGTCAAGAAACAAGCGAGGAAGGCACGAGGCAGGGGGGCGCGCCTACCCCCTGGGCGCGCCCTCCACCCTCGTGGGCCCTCCGTTGCTCCACCGACGTACTTCTTCCTCCTATATATATCCACGTACCCCCAAACATCCAGGAGCACCACGAAAACCTAATTCCACCGCTGCAACCTTCTGTACTCGAGAGATCCCATCTCGGGGCCTTTTCCGGAGCTCCGCCGGAGGGGGCATTGATCACGGAGGGCCTCTACATCAACTCCATGGCCTCTCCGGTGATGTGTGAGTAGTTTACTTCAGACCTACGGGTCCATAGTTATTAGCTAGATGGCTTCTTCTCTCTCTTTGGATCCCAATACAAAATTCTCCTCGATTTTTTTGGAGATCTATTCGATGTAATCTTCTTTTATGGTGTGTTCGTTGAGATCCGATGAATTGTGGGTTTATGATCCAGATTATCTATGAACAATATTTGATTCTCCTCTGAATTCTTTTATGTATGATTGGTTTATCTTTGCAAGTCTCTTCGAATTATCAGTTTGGTTTGGCCTACTAGATTGATCTTTCTTGCAATGGGAGAAGTGCTTAGCTCTGGGTTCAATCTTGCGGTGTTCGATCCTAGTGACAGAAAGGGAACCGATACGTATTGTATTGTTGCCATCGAGGATAAAAAGATGGGGTTTATATCATATTGCATGAGTTTATCCCTCTACATCATGTCATCTTCCTTAAAGCATTATGTGACGCCCCCGATTCAATCGTACACTAATCATACACGCAAACATGTACGATCAAGATCAGGGACTCACGGGAACATATCACAACACAACTCTACAAATAAAATAAGTCATACAAGCATCATATTACAAGCCAGGGGCCTCGAGGGCTCGAATACAAGAGCTCGGTCATAGACGAGTCAGCGGAAGCAACACTATCTGAGTACAGACATAAGTAAGCAAGTTTTCCTTAAGAAGGCTAGCACAAACTGGGATACAGATCGAAATAGGCGCATGCCTCCTGCCTGGGATCCTCCTAAACTACTCCTGGTCGTCGTCAGCGGGCTGCACGTAGTAGTAGGCACCTCCGGTGTAGTAGGAGTCGTCGTCGACGGTGGCGTCTGGCTCCTGGGCTCCAACGTCTGGTCGCAGCAATCGGGTATAGAAAGGGAGAAAAGAGGGAGCAAAGCAACCGTGAGTACTCATCCAAAGTACTCGCAAGCAAGGAGCTACACTACATATGTATGCATTGGTATCAAATGGAATAAGGCTATCATATGTGGACTGAACTGCAGAATGCCGGAATAAGAGGGGGATAGCTAGTCCTATCAAAGACTACGCTTCTGGTAACCTCCATCTTGCAGTAGAAGAAGAGAGTAGATGGTAAGTTCACCAAGTAACAACGCATAGCATAATCCTAACCGATGATCCTCCCCTTGTCGCCCTGTGAGAGAGCGATCACCGGTTGTATCTGGCACTTGGAAGGGTGCGTTTTATTAAGTATCCGGTTCTAGTTGTCATAAGGTCAAGGTACAACTCCAAGTCGTCCTGTTACCGAAGATCACGGCTATTCGAATAGATTAACTTCCCTACAGGGGTGCACCACATAACCCAACACGCTTGATCCCATTTGGCCGGACACACTTTTCTGGGTCATGCCCGGCCTCGGAAGATCAACACGTCGCAGCCCTACCTAGGCACAACATAGAGGTCAGCACGCCGGTCTAAATCCTATGGCGCAGGGGTCTGGGCCCATCGCCCTTTGCACACCTGCACGTTGCGAACGCTGCCGGAAGCAGACCTAGCCTAGAAGGCATCCCAGTCCAATCTGGCGCGCGCCGCTCAGTCGCTGACGTCACGAAGGCTTCGGCTGATACCACGACGTCGAGTGCCCATAACTGTCCCTGCGTAGATGGTTAGTGCGTATAGGCCAGTGGCCAGACTCAGATCAAATACCAAGATCTCGTTAAACATGTTATCTTGAAATAACTGCAAACGCCGACCAGGGCCAGGCCCACCTCTCTCCTAGGTGGTCTCAACCTGCCCTGTCGCTCCGCCACAAAATAATAGTCAAGGGCCGTCGGGAACCCAGGCCCATCTCTACCGGGATGGAGCCACCTGCCCCTTCAGCCCCCAACTCCGAACAGTACCACAGATAATGTAACAGTGTAAAGTATATAGTATATGCCCGTGATCACCTCCCGAAGTGATCACGGCCCAGTAGTATAGTATGGCCGACGGACAAGAGTGTAGGGACACTAATGGAACACTAGCATCCTATACTAAGCAGTAGGGTAGCAGGTAAAGGTAACAACAGTAGTAGCAAGGACAGGCTATGCAGCAGTATAGGATTAACTGAAAGCAGTAACATGCTACACAACTCTAATGCAAGTAGTATATAGAAGAATAGGCGATATCTGGTGATCAAGGGGGGGCTTGCCTGGTTGCTCTGGCAAGAGAGAGGTGTCGTCAACACCGTAGTCGTACTGGGTAGCAGCGGCATCGGTCTCGGTGTCTAGCGAGAGAAGAGGGGGAAGAAACAATAAATATTAAGCAAACAGATGCATAGCGATGCATGACATGACAAGCAGCGATGCTAGGGGTGCCCTAACACGGTAAGAGGTGGTACCGGTGAAGGGGGGAAACATCCGGGAAATTATCCCCGGTGTTTCGCGTTTTCGGACAAATGAACCGGAAGGGGAAAGTTGCGTGTTCGCTATGCTATGGATGGGTGGCGGACGAACGGGCTGCGTATTCGGGTTCGTCTCGTCGTCCTGAGCAACTTTCATATATAAATTATTTTCATCCGAGTTACGGATTATTTTCTATAGATTTACAAAGTTTTATTGATTTTGCAATTTCTGAATTTATTATTATTTCGGAATTAAACAGTCAGATACTTTTTATACACAGCTGTAACTAGCCCATGTGCATGACAGGTGGGGCCATGGGGGCTGAGTCAGCAGCCCGGTCAACAGTCAACAGTTGACTGGTCAAACTTACGCGCGGGCCCCAAGTGTCATAGACTCAAATTAATCAACAGAGTTTCACACGTTTTAAATTATCCTAATTAAGTAGTGGGGCCTACTGTCAATGACCCAATGATTTAGTTAATTGCTACAGTGGGGGAGCACCAGTCAATGAGTGTTAGAGGTGGATTAGGCCTACTCTAATTGGGGCTAAGCTACTAATTAAGTCAATGACAGGGGTGCGTGGGCACGCACGTAGCCATGGCAGGGAACCGGGCGTGGTGCGGTCGGCCAGTAGAGGCAACGGCGAGCGCGGAAGCAGCCACGGCGAGCGGCGGGTCGCGCGCACAGGCGAGGGGCCGGCCGCGCAAGATCCTCCGCAAGCAGCAACCGTGCAGCGTAGCGAGCGGCAGCGAACATCAGCGGCCACGGCGGCTCGCAGGCGGGACTGCGCACGCGGGCAGCGCGGCTAGGCCGCGAACGGGCAGAAGCAAGAGGCGGCTGAGCGCGTGTGCGACAAAGGCGGCCCGACGGCCATGACCCGCAGCAGCGTGGAGCGGCAACAACACGGGCACAGCCAAGGCAGAGCAGGGGCTTGGCCGCGACACGGTGAGCGCGCACGGGCACGGCCAGGGCGTGGGCGAACGACACGGATTCGAAGGGGGAAACAGGGGAATCAGCGCGGCTCACCGAGGGGAAGGCCGGGGACGTGCTTGCGACGATCGGGGTGGCGCGGTGTTGTAGATCGACGGCGAGATGCCGCGGCCGTGGTGGAGAGAACGGCGATGAAGGTGACGATGCGGTGCATCCCTGCTCGATTCGAAGCATCCAGGCGAAGGAGACGTCGACGACGAGTCTCTTGGACAAGTGGCGCGGCGCGGGACGGCTCCGGAGCACGAGATCGACGACGTGTGTGGCGACGGGGTCTCGGACTTGTGCGGGGGCAAGAGCTACGGCGCGAGGAAGAGGGAGAAGATGCTAGGGTTTGTACGGGGTCGCGGGCGGCGCCTTGTAGGGCTGGGAGGGGGCATGGATGTTCGACGTGTGGCGTCGGCCATGGAGATGGCGCCACGGCTGTCCCTGCCCGTTCCCTGTAGCTAGGTAGGAGATAAGTGGGGTGCGGGCTGGGCCTCCTTTGCCACCATGGCCTAATCAGAAATAGGTTTAGGCCCCTTTTCTATTTCTTTTTCCCGTTTCTTTTATTTATTTCTTTCTTTCTTTTCTGAATTGCAAAATATTTGTCCACAAGATGTCTTTTATAAAATATGGAGTTGTGCCACATAATTACTTTACAATATTTAGTACTGCCATAAAAATGTTGGCGAGCAATTGAATTAATTTTGAATTTTGCATAAATGCAAGTAGATAAAAAGGTTATTTTGGGCACTGTTTTAAATAGGTTGGGGCCAATGTAATATTTCAAATAATATTGGTTTATTCGAGAAAATTAGTTAGTAAACTTTTGCAATCCAGCGAACATTTTTTTTACCGTTTGAAGAAATAATTATTTGACTCTATTTTAATTTCAATTTGAATTCGGTTTGGACCAAAATGAGGTTTAGAAAATTAATTGCGATGAGATGGCACCATTACTGTGTGGTCATTGTAGCATGACATTAGGGGTGTTACACATTACTCTGTTCTCTTGAACTTAATACTCTAGATGCATGCTGGATAGCGGTCGATGTGTGGAGTAATAGTAGTAGATGCAGGAAGGAGTCGGTCTACTTGTCTCGGACATGATGCCTATATACATGATCATACCTAGATATTCTCATAACTACGCCTCAATTCTATCAATTGCTCGACAGTAATTCGTTTACCCACCATAATACTTATGCTCTTGAGAGAAGCCACCAGTGAAACCTATGCCCCCCGGGTCTATCTTCCATCATATTAATCTTCCAATACTTAGTTATTTCTTTTGCCTTATTTTACTTTGCATCTTTATTTCTCTTTATCATAAAAATACCAAAAAATATTATCTTGTCATATCTATCAGATCTCACTCTCGTATGTGACCGAGAAGGGCTTGACAACCCCTTTATCGTGTTGGTTGCGAGGTTCTTATTTGTTTGTGTAGGTGCGTGGGACTTGTGCGTGATCTCCTACTGGATTGATACCTTGGTTCTCAAAAACTGAGGGAAATACTTACGCTTCTTTACTACATCACCCTTTCCTCTTCAAGGGAAACCAACGCAGTGCTCAAGAGGTAGCAGTTGCGAGGTTCTTATTTGTTTGTGTAGGTACGAGGTGACTTGTGCGTGGTCTCCTACTGGATTGATACCTTGGTTCTCAAAAACTGAGGGAAATACTTACGCTGCTTTGCTGTATCACCCTTTCCTCTTCAAGGGAAAAGCAACGCAGTGCTCAAGAGGTAGCACTCCTCGCCCCCCCCCCCTCGTTCCTCTGCTGATATGCGTCGGGCTTAGTACGGCCAAAGTACGGCGGATCCGTTTGATTTGGAGGTAGATTTATGGTTATTTAGTGTTGGGATGATGTTATGTTGCATTCTTACCAGTAAAGCTAGGGTTTTGAGTTATGGATTTAATCTAGGGTTTTGGCAGCGAGGTATGGGTTTCTAGCATGAAGTGTGTTTCTGGCATGAAGTGTGTTGTTGTGTGCAAGCACCCCATGTGTACTTGGTCGTAGGGTTTTGTCATAGATTTATTTATAGGCATTGTAGTGTAGTGCTAGATTTCTGAACTTTTTAGTCCATTTATGATGATGGTGTGTTCTATTCCTACATCACAGAACTTTGAGTTAAGTTCTTGATGAAGAAGGTGGCCCAAAGCACTGAAATTTTTGCAGTTTAACTGATTTTGTGCAAATCAGAGTTCTGTGTTACAAATTCATTATTATATGCACTTACCTGAATTTGGCACTGAATTAATACACTTTTTGGATGCAGTTTGTGATTCAGCAATGGGACAGAGTGTTCAGACTCCTTTATTTACACTAGAACTGGAGCATGGTGGAATTTTCTGTGGACCCATTAGTAACCTAGAGTATTATGACCCTTGTTTGGAGGTGCTTGACTATGTTGATGCTTGCACATTTTCCTATAAGTCTTATAAGAGCACCTAACATGGTTGGGATATCTTGTCAATGAGCACATAATTTACTGGTGCTTACCCGAGAAAACAATTTCAGATGGCTTGGTGAGAATTAGAAGTGATGAGGATTTGCAACATTTGATCACAGCTAGTGCTCAGCACAAAGTTCTTGCAATTATGGTTGACCATGCAGACTTCATCAGCAATTTTAGAGAAGATTTGATATTGAAGATGCCAGCAGTTAATATTGTTGTCAGAATGGGCAACTTAGTTGTTGGTTTAGCCAGTGCAGCATCTACTCACAGCATCATTTCTGTGAATGCTGATGATGCAATTTCAGAGGTTACAGCTGATGGAACAATAGTAGAGACTTTGCTGACAGATGGTGCAGAGCCAAATTTGCCGAATGATGGTGCTGACCCAAGTTTGCTGACAGATGGTGCAGAGTCAAACATGCTTAGTGATGGTGCTCACCCAAATTTGCTGGTTGCTGGTGCAGAGTCAAATTCGCAGCTTGAAGATGTTGTGATGTCAGATTCAGAATTCAATGGCAGTGATTATGACATAGATGATGGAGATGATGATCTTTATGAAGACAACATTGACTTCGATGTTGATGAAGAGGCTGAGCAAGAGGAGGTGGAGGTTGAGCCTGACTATGTACTTGAAGATGAAGATCTAAACCTCTCCACTAAAGCACAAGATCAACTGAAGTACAAATTCAAAGCTTTCAATTCCAAGGTGGACATGAAATCCCCTGTATTTAAATTAGATATGGTATTTGCTGATGTGGTTGAGTTGTGGGAAGATCTCAAGGCATATTCAATAAGGAACAGAGTGCAGATCAAGAGGTGAAGAATGACAAGATCAGATTAGACGCGGTTTATCAAGGTGGTTGCCCATATGGGTGCTTAAGGCTGGAAATGACAACAGGACTGGAGGTTTTGTCATCAAGGCTTATAATGCATTGCATAAGTGCCAGAAGAAGTGGAAGTTAAAGGATATGACAGCAAAATTCCTATGCAATTTTTTCATTGATGAATTCATACATGACTAGAAGATGTCAATTGGAACATTTTCAAGGAAAATAACAAAGGAATTCAATGTTAGTCCTAATAGATGGAAGCTTGCTAGGGCTAGAAAGCAAGCACTTAAGGAGATACATGGTGATGAGTAAGAGCAGTTCAGCAGGATATGGGATTATGGGCATGAGCTAAGGAGCAAAAATCCTGGGTCTACATTCTTGCTAAAAACTACACTTGTCAAAGATACAAAACTTCCAATGGGCAGAAAATGTTTAAAAACATTATATTGGTCATATGATGCATGTAAGAGAGGATGGCTAAAGGGCTGCAGTCCTATTCTCTTCATTGATGGTTGTCATATGAAAACAAGGTTTAAAGGAGTGCTCCTTAGTGCTATTGGAATTGATCCTAATGACTGCATTTTCCCCATTGCAATGGGCTAGGTGGAAGTAGAATGCAAAGGTTCATGGGAGTGGTTTCTGACCACTCTAAAAGATGATCTAAACATTACAAACCCATCTCCTTTCACACTTATGAGTGACATGTAGAAAGGGTTAATAAATGTTGTGCACAAGGTTTGGCCAGATGCAGAACATAGATTTTGTGTGAGGCATATTTACCAAAATTTTAATGAGAAACACAAAGGAGAGGTACTCAAGCAAGATATGTGGGTCATTGCAAGATCACCAAACAAGGTGAAGTGTAGATAGAACTGTCAGAAAATGGATGATCACTGCCCAGCTGCCTTCCACTGGACTGAGAGACTTGAGCCAAACACATGGTGCAAGGCATTTTTCAGGGAATTTCCCAAATGTGACATCCTGCTGAACAATAACTCTGAAGTGTTTAACAGCTACATTCTTGATGGCAGAGAGATGGCACTGCTTAGTATGCTTGAATATATCATCTGCAAGATCATGCATAGGCTAGTGAGTAAACAAAGGAAAGTTATAGAAAAGTGGGTAGGGCAGAGAATATGCCCAAAGATCAAGAAGAAATTGAAAAGGAACATGGAGTTTGCTGCAAATTGCCATGTATCTGAAGCTGGCCAACAAATGTTCAGAGTACAATCTGATAACAATGGTTACATAGTGGATCTTGCTTTGCACACATATGATTACAGAAGATGGCAGTTGTCTGGAGTACCATGTGGTCATTCTATAGCATGTTGCAGGGGGGTAGGATTGACCCAGAGACAATGGTTCATGACTGTTATATAGTTCAGACATATGTCAAGGCATATAGATACACTCTTGTTCCTCTTGCAGAACCAAAGCATTGGGAGATACAGAATGGGTACAAGGTGCATCCACCAGTGTTTACTAAACAGTTGGGAAGGCCCAAGAAAAACAGGAAGAAGGCACCAGAGGAGAAGATCAAGAATGGTGTTAGGGTTTTGAACAGAAAAGGTGTTACAATGCACTACTCAATCTGTGACAGAGCTGATCACAATAGAAATGGCCACTACAAATAGCAGGAAACTCTCATTCAAGGTGGGAGAGAGGTGGTTGATGAAAGCTATGATGACCCTACCTTTCTTCAGGTATATGCACTACTGCATTTGTACCGTACTTAACTGATTATAGATCTTAACTACGTAGCAAGCACTTAACTACATAGAACTGAATGTGCTTAAATGAATATGTGCAGAATATTTTTTCCAAACAATGTAGACCCTTAGTTGGATCCAATTGATTCACCAACAAGTATGGTGTTCACCATGGCTCAAAGAGATATTGCTAGAAGAGCTCCTCAAAGGGTATATGTCCCACTACCACAACAGTCTGCCTTTGTTGCTGCTGGTGGTGATGCAATACCTTAGCCAGTGCTCACCACATAGATGATCATTGGTAGGCAGACAAGGGCAACCACAATAGCTCACAGAGAAGAAGTTGTTGCCACAGGAAGAGCAAGTAAAAGACAAAGAAATGCACCTCCAGATGCAGGCACGGAAAGAGGAGCAGCTCCAAATATAGGCAGAGGAAGAGGAGCAGCTCCAGCTACTGCAGGGAGAGGAAGAGGTGCAGCTCCAAATGCAGGCAGAGGATGAGGAGCAGCTCCAGCTAGTGCAGGGAGAGGAAGAGGTGCAGCTCCAAATGCAGGTAGAGGAAGAGGAGCAGCTCCAGCTACTGCAGGCGTAGGAAGAGGTGCAACTCCAGCTACAGGAAGAGGAGGAGGTGCACCTCCACCTACAGGCACACGAAGAGGTGCAGGTCCAGGTACTGCAGGAAGAGGAGGTATTCCAGGTGATAGGGAATATTGGCTGCTGTTTGGAGATGACAGGATTAACGAAATACCTGATCTCAATGCTCCTCCTGAAGATGTCAATGCACCTGCTATCTGATTATCTGGCTGTTGCTAGTGTCATTTTTTTGTAAAGGCCTAGAGTGATGTAACTTAATGACTGACCTGCTAAGGATGCCAAACATTGGCATCAAGTGGCAAGCTTTGCCTATTTTTGGTGGCAAAACAGTGGCATTCGTTGCCCTTTTTGTAAACTTAACATTTGGAGGGAAGTTCCTCAAGGGGGGTAGTAATGGAGAATGAAGATTAGTGCATATTGGCCTGCTGAAGTTAACTAATTTTTTTGGCTGCTGTTCTAGTTAACTAACTCCGATTAACTGTTGTAGTCTAAAAAAATTGGAAAACCAAAAAATACGGCCTGGGGCTCGAACCCAGGACCTGGGATTTATAACGTTGCGTGCAATGCCAATGGGATAGAAGTAGTGATTTGTTGTAATAGCACCTTCTTATCTTAATATTATTAGATAGTGGGCCCTCCAGTTTAGCGTGTGTTATGTCCGCTGTGTGACGACCGTGCGTAGCATTATAGCATTGTTATTTCGGTTTCCCATGCTTTAATACATGGCAACCTCCCGTTCTCCCTCCCCACTCACCGCTCGCACACCCCACTCCTCCCCTACTCTCCTCTACCAACCACTCAAGACACCCGTCTCGACGACCACACCACTGTCGCTGCCATGGACCAGAGTCTCGGTTGGCAGAAGGTCGTCGAAGAGCTGGCCGGCGACAACCAGGAGATACGCGCGCAATACAGGGATATCGCGCGGTGGTTCCCAAGTGTTCAGATGATGAGGATCCACGCACGTGGTCTCGTCAAGGTGATGATGGATGCTGAAAAGCTCCGTGCCTTCCCCGCCAGCTTCAATGTTCCTCTAGCGACCATCCTCTTATGGGCAATGCGCGAGGTTCAGCGCCCCCCCCCCCCGACCCCAGGCAGCGCTCCCGCTGGTGGATGTACCGCTCATCCACCGTGGCACCGGCCCAGCCGGATGCAGAGTGCGTTGCGTCCAGGACTGAGCATGTGACCAACATCGTGCTTGCCCTCCCAGCGTCCGTCAACGCCGCATACTAGGACCGTCGCGGTCCATCTGTCCTCCTCGGGCCAGATGACGACTCCGAAGATGAGTCATCTAACGAGGAGGTTGAGGAGGTCGCCGTCCTGTCAGATGATGAGCTGGAGGTGCAGATGGTTGCGTCGGTCAACGCCGGCGTGGAGGGTGGTCGGAACCTACCCATTAAGGTGGACCAGCTGCCAGATCTGCCTGAATCCGTCATCATCAAGTAGGAGGTCGAGGAGGAGGGTGTGCCGCTGACAGTACAGGAGGTCAAGAAGAAGAACAGAGCAACCGTGAAGAGGGTAGTTGTGGAGGTGCGCCGCTCCGAGCGCCTGAAGCTACTCAAGGAGTGAAGAAAGAAGATGCTAAAGAATGTAGTGTCTGCAAATCGTGCTGTTAGCTGGGTATGCTGATATATCACAACATATAGGTTAGAAATATGATGTTGTTATCTAGGTATGCTGCTATATCATCACATCATATAAGTTAGAACTCTTTTGGACATGCTATGATTATGTGTGCTACTATATACAGTACATAAGTTATCTGTAATTATGTGGTTTGCAAGCTGGACTAAGTATGATGTTGGTCTGCAACTGCTGCAGTGCTTTGCTTAAAATGTTGCATTGTACTGCTTTATTTGTTTCTGTGTGCATGCGGATAGCTTGATAGACCATATGGAACACTTACTATAAATAACAAATCCTAGAACATATGCTACATTCTTCAAAAATTCAGTTATCAAACTGTGTTAACTGTATTTCTATTAACATGTTTAGTTAACTACTTAGAGAACAATTTAGTTGTCTGTAAACATGTTCAGTTAACTGTATTTATATTAATTTAACTAAACACAAATTCAGTACAAATTTCACTTAACTGAATACAACTATGGGATTAAGTAAGTAATGTGGGCCTAATAATGGGCTGGTTTATTAACCTTCTGCCTAATATTTGTCTCTTATATTGGGCCTACCCGCCACCATTAATCTTCTACCTACCTACCAACCACCATTACTACTATATAAAGCACCCCCATTGGCAGAAACAACAGTCAAACCCAAACCCCTCCCTTCTCCTCCCCTCAGCCACCAAAGAAAACCCTAGGAGACATGGGTCCTGGAGAGGTCATAGATGAAGAAGAAGAGGTGCCAAGGGGAGCCAGGCGCAGAGAGGCAAGAAGGAGGGAGAGAAGGCAGTTGGTAGTGAGGATCCTTGCAGCACGCAACCGCAAGGACATGCAGCAGTTCCTGGAGGCATTCCCCCTTGGCTCAAACCCTAGTGATGATAATATCATCCACTGGGCAAGGAGGAGGGCAAATTTCTATCCTTTTCAGGTCACTAGGCAGAGGTGGACTAGGATTCTCTACCCATGAATTTGCTGCTAAGTTTCTGTGCTCCTAGATCCACCTTTCTATCTATGTATGAAATATGTCAATGAATGCAATGTAATGACAGATCTACCTTTCTGTGCTCCTCCTTTCAATGCAATGTAATGACAGATCTGTCGATGATGTAGTGTATGCATATGTATGAATGGAATTCTATCTATGTATGACTGAATGTATGAGTCAATGTTTTATCTAAACAAAATTTCAGTAAACTGAACCCTAATTGAGTTAACTAAACATAAAACAGTTAACTAAACCATAATTCGGTAAACTAAACAAAATTTCAGCTAACTGGAAAAATAAAATCGATTAACTAAACCATAATTCGGTAAACTAAACAAAATTTCAGCGAACTGGAAAAATAAAATCATTTAACTAACACAACAAATCAGTTAACCAAATCAAAACTAACTTAACTGAATCCAGATTCAGAAAACATAATAAAAGTTTAGTTCTCTCCATATTAATTCCATAAGAGCACCAAAGATAACTGAGTGCATCAAAGATAACTCAGATTCAGATAGTACAATGCATATTAGGTCATTGCATCAAATAGTACAATGCATCAAAGATAACTCCAATTTAGGCAGAAATTCACTTAATTAAACAAGTCCACTGATCCTCATTAACTAAATTAAACAAGTCCACTGATAACTCAAATTTGGGCAGCATTGCCACACCAATGGATCACTCACATTCATCAAGCATCTCCCTAACTTTCCTTATCTTGCACTTGGTGTCTTCCTTATGCTTGAACAAGTCACCAATCATATATGTTGGAAATATGCCCTAGAGGCAATAATAAATTAGTTATTATTATATCATATTTCATTGTTCATGATAATCGTTTATTATCCATGCTAGAATTGTATTGATAGGAAACTCAGATACATGTGTGGATACATAGACAACACCATGTCCCTAGTAAGCCTCTAGTTGACTAGCTCGTTGATCAATAGATGGTTACGGTTTCCTAACCATGGACATTGGATGTCGTTGATAACGGGATCACATCATTAGGAGAATGATGTGATGGACAAGACCCAATCCTAAGCCTAGCACAAAGATCATGTAGTTCGTATGCTAAAGCTTTTCTAATGTCAAGTATCATTTCCTTAGACCATGAGATTGTGCAACTCCCGGATACCGTAGGAGTGCTTTGGGTGTGCCAAACGTCACAACGTAACTGGGTGGCTATAAAGGTTCACTACAGGTATCTCCAAAAGTGTCTGTTGGGTTGGCACGAATCGAGACTGGGATTTGTCACTCCGTGTAACGGAGAGGTATCTCTGGGCCCACTCGGTAGGACATCATCATAATGTGCACAATGTGACCAAGGAGTTGATCACGGGATGATGTGTTACGGAACGAGTAAAGAGACTTGCCGGTAACGAGATTGAACAAGGTATCGGGATACCGACGATCGAATCTTGGGCAAGTATCGTACCGATAGACAAAGGGAATTGTATACGAGATTGATTGAATCCTTGACATCGTGGTTCATCCGATGAGATCATCGTGGAGCATGTGGGAGCCAACATGGGTATCCAGATCCCGCTGTTGGTTATTGACCGGAGAGTTGTCTCGGCCATGTCTGCATGACTCCCGAACCCGTAGGGTCTACACACTTAAGGTTCGATGACGCTAGGGTTATAGGGAAAGTATGTACACGGTTACTGAATGTTGTTCAGAGTCCCGGATGAGATCCCGAACGTCACGAGGAGTTCCGGGATGGTCCGGAGGTAAAGATTGATATATAGGAAGTATGGTTTTGGCCACCGGAAGTGTTCCGGGCATCACCGGTAGTGTACCGGGACCACCAAAGGGGTCCGAGGGTCCACCGGGAGGGGCCACGGGCCCCGGAGGCCTACATGGGCCAATAGTGGGAAGGGACCAGCCCCTAGGTGGGCTGGGGCGCCTCCCACCAAGGCCCAAGGCGCCTCCTAGAGGGGAGGGGGCAAACCCTAGGGCAGATGGGCCCTAAGGCCCACCCCAGGTGCGCCTCCCCCTCTCCCCCCTTGGCCGCAACCCTAGATGGGTTTTGGGGCTGCCGCCACCCCTAGGGAGGGAACCCTAGATGGGGGCGCAGCCCCTCCCCTTCCCCTATATATACTTGAGGTATTGGGGGCTGCAAGACACACGATTCGATCTCCCTGTTGGCGCAGCCCTACCCCTCTCCCTCCTCGTCTCTCGTAGTGCTTGGCGAAGCCCTGCTGGAGTCCCGCGCTCCTCCACCACCACCACGCTGTCGTGCTCTGCTGGACGGAGTCTTCCCCAACCTCTCCTTCTCCCCTTACTGGATCAAGGCGTAGGAGACGTCACCGGACTGCACGTGTGTTGAACGCAGAGGCGCCGTGGTTCGGCGCTTAGATCGGAATCAACCGCGATCTGAATCGCTACGAGTACGAATCCTTCATCCGCGTTCTTGCAACGCTTCTGCTTAGCGATCTACAAGGGTATGTAGATGCACTCTCCTTCCCCTCGTTGCTAGATTACTCCATAGATTGATCTTGGTGATGCGTAGAAAATTTTAAATTTCTGCTACGATCCCCAACAATATACTCTAGCTTCTTTACCTCTTTCTTCAGTTGATCCCTTCCTTCAATTTGTCCTTCTCTTCCATCATTTTGTCCCTCTCTTGCTTCATCTCATCCCTCTCTTTCTCTGCCTTAGCCCTTGCCACCTAATGAATGTTGGTCAGAGATTTGTCAGACATTTTCTTCTTCTCAAGTTCTATCTTTAGGTCAGATATAACTAGCCTTGTGTTGCCCAGTTCAGTAATTGCCTGCTCCTTGTCAGCCACCATCTTAGCAAAATCTAGTTTAAAAAACCTAAGATCTTGCTCCATCTTTTCCTTCTCTTTCACAACCCTAAAATTTTCTTCATCATTAAGAACATTTTGCCTGAGCATGAGGTTGACCTCCTCTTCATACATGTCCCACATCCTAGCTAGACTCATCTTCAATTGAGGAGGCCACTCTGGGTCAACCTAGTGCACATAGGGGCATTTAGGCCCATCCTAAAAGTGAAGAGGAAAATTTTAGAGTGGTGCATAATTCAGTTAACTACACCAAATTCAGTAAAACTGAATCTACATTCAGTTAACTGCACTAAATTCAGTAAGACTAAATCAAGATTCAGTTAACCGACACAAGATTCAAGTTACTGTTTTCATAGTAACCTTTGAGCATTCATCAGCTACTTAAACACTACATATTTGGACAACACTCTAAATTATTTGCCCAAAGATAATCTTCTTCTTAACAACAATATGGCACATAACAAAAAACTATAAATGTCACAAATGAAGTTCAATCGCTTAAATGGATAAAGCATGTACAACTATGAACATCTACTAAAGCAGTACCATCTACATCTACAACTATGAACATCTACTAACCTTTTGTGCACAACCCAGGAATCTTCTTCCACTGTCAACAGACTCAAAGGCAACCAGCTTCTCACACACTGCTTGGTGCTCACATCTAACAGGTAGATCTGCAGCAAGGCCGCTCCAATCGGAGCACTCAATAGTGCGAGGAGTCTAAAACCAAATCTGGTCAGAAATCCCCAATTTTCGCCTAACCCTAAATTGTAGATGCTGGTGGAGAGGATCTCACCGGACTGCTGGCGGAGTCGTCACCTGACGAGGAGCTGGATCCGGTATCACTCCCACAAAACCATGGCGGCTTGCTTGGCGGCGGCGGCTTGCTGGACAGTGGCGAGGAGGAGGAGAGCAGAGAGCAAGAACAGAGAGGGGTTTGGCGACGACGAGTGCGGTTTGTCTGCAATGGGGGTGGCGGTGGGGGGGGGGGGCAAACGACCGTAGTCTTCTAAACAATTAATTCAGGTGGTTTGGTGAGTGCGGGTTAATTAGAAGGAAAGCCAGGGGGCTCCTTGCAAAAACGCGCGCTGACCAGCTCGGACCCGAGCAGTCCAGTTGTCGCGCTGTGATTGGTCCAGGACCAAAGTTGCACATATGGTGCAAGTTTTAGAACTGAGTAGGGTCATTTTGCAAGTTCTAGGACCAAATCATCACATCCTGAGTAAGTTCTAGGACCCCAATGCTTTTAACTCTAGATAAATTCATAGATTAAACAAATAAGCTATTAGTCAAAATCACCAGTGTTGGCTAAACTATCACGCATTATGATTAGCCCACGCAGGCCATCCCAGGTCCCAGCACATCCTCGTCAGTCCTTCCAGGGCCCACCAACACCTACTTCCGCAGAAAATGGACTGATAACCGGGCGCGAGATCTTATCATGTCAACCAAACTATAGCACGTAGCCTACTAATCGCCAGATTAAGGTATCTGCCACTACCTCCTTCCAGTCCGTCCGCAGCTCGGAGCGTGCCGGGTGACGACGTCTGACCTATGTATGACCAGTGGCGGAGGCAGGGGGTGCTGGCAGGGGCCTTGGCCCCCCTATGCTCTCATAAACACAACTATATGTGCTTCAAATCCTTCATTTGTCAAGCAAAATTAGCTAAATTTAGGTGATTTGACCCCCTCTAACATCATATGACATGTTTGGCCTTTTCTATATTGAGTTTCTGGCTCCGCCACTGTGTATGACACGCGCGGCCTGGCCTAACTCGCGCGCGCACTCCTACGTGTACACCTGACCTGTCCACTTTTAGATCTCGCGACGTAACAAAATTTAATCTAGGTGAAGCGTCGTGCCAGCTGAGATGTTTCCAAAATTGTCGCTTTCGAAAAAAATTAGTGTAACGTCCAAACGACCGTGCGATGCGAAATGGGCGGGTGGAAGGGGCAGTGCCACTGCGTACGCGGCGCTTCTGGCCGCTCCGTCCAAATTGGTTAATCGCGGGGCCGTTTTGAGCTTGTGGCTGTGAAGCTTCCTGGGTTTTGGATTAGGTGGCTCTTGATGCCAAGAGATAAGATTATATACTTAGGTAAGCTTATAGGTGCATCTGTTTAACCAGGTGTCCCAAAACTCGAAGCCAATTCGAGACTGTTGGAGTTGCTAATTCCGGAGTAAAAACAGTGCAATGCTTTTGAAATGTAGTCCTAATTCGATTGCCCTCTTGTTTCAAATAAAATAAAATTGGTTACTCTTAATTGCTTGTATTTTTTTCAAAAAAACATTCGATCTATTCTCAATAATCATGGCAATACAAAGAATATCAAAAGTAACATAAATCACTTGCAGGTTCGTAGACCACTTAATGACGACTACAAACATTGAAGCGAGCCGAATGCACGCCACCGTCGTTACCCCTCTCTTATCAGAGCCGGATAAACCTTGTTATCGTAGACAGTCAAAAAGTCGTCGTGCTATGGTCCCCAGGATCAATGCTCCAGAACAGCAACCGGTGCCGATGAAGAGAAGCATATATTAAAAGTATGCAACCTATAGACACACGAACGTAGACGAGCGAAGATGGATTCAATAGATTCACCGAAGACAAAACGCCGACTGAATCCAGCAGGATCCACCAAAGACACCCCTCCACATGCCATTCGACCATGTTAGACGCACAACCAGGCCGAGGCTAGGAGGGGAGAAACTTACTCTATCTTTAGGAAGCCATTTCCGCCTCGTCGTCTTCAACATGGCACAAATCCTAAATAGACACAAAAAGACACCTAAAACGATGCAACAACCCTTCCACCGGCAAGGACCAAGCCCCATTGCACCTCCATAGCCTAAGGCCACAGGAAACAAGGCAAGCCAGCGGCGGTGCCGGCAAGAGGCGAGAAAGTGGTCTGAAGACAGGCCTAACTGTTTAACTACTTGTAAATTGTGTGCCGTTCTTCTTGGCTGGACCCTCTATTGGAAAAGGCTGTGCCTAGGAGGCGCTTAGGCACGCCTAGGCGCTAGGCAGTGGCCAAACGCCTTGCCTAGGGCATAAATGGAGGTCTAGGCAGGGCAAGCAAGGAATTATCTACCCAAGTAAGAAATCATGCCACATACCGCACTAATATGCAAAACGGGTTATATTCCAATGGCAGTAGATGCTAATCAACTTATTTATATGCCCTAAACTAATATCAACATCCATATAATAATCATAAAGAAACTACGAGTAACAATTATATTACCGCCTAGACCACCCCTAGGGCGCTTAGGCACTGCCTAGGCACTAGGCGAAGGCCAACCTCCTCGCTTACGCCTACCGCTTTTTCCAACCTTGTTGGACCCCTTCAGAACTTCAGATTGTGTATAGCAACAACGATTAAGTATTAGGTTGTACTCTCTCTGTTCCTAGATATAAGTCATTATAGAAATTTCACTATGAACTACATATGTAGCAAAATGAGTGAATATACACTCTGGAATGCATCTATATATATCCATATATTGTTCATAGTGGAACGTGTGCAAAGACTTGTACTCTCTCCGTTTTTAAAATAGATGACTCAACTTTATGCTAACCTTAAGGGAGTATATCATATTGATGTACGAGTGTATTCGCAAAAGAAATAAAAATATAATGCATGAGTGTATGACACATAAGTTTGACAGTGATCAGTGTATGGAGATTTTTTTTATTGGAGCATATGAAGATTGTGTGGCTGTGAGAGTATGTAAACAAAAAAAGGAAAAGAATCCATGAGTTTCATTAATTTCCTTCTCAAAACATACAGAGGATTCATACATCAACAACATCAAACATCTCACACTTAACAGTTAACACACATAATCTCCTAATAGTAATTAATTAGCAATCATCCAATTTCCCCATTTTACCCTTTACACAGTGTCATGGAATGGACCTTTCAAAATAGGCACCACCCATAGCACCGCCCCAAAAAATGGTGTATGTACATACTTGTTTTTGGTACATACTGCACATGCGTATGTATTGTGGCGTGACATGTATGCACAGATATACGTACGTACGTATTGTACGTACAGCTCTATGGCCAAGTATACGGACGCCGTATAGACGACCAGTCAAGCAGACGTGCGTGCATGCATGGACGGCACGATCACACGCTCCGAGTGAGCTCCTTGGAGCCGACACGTGGCGCCGGCTCCTCGGTCATGAGCTCCCGCAGGCTGGGCTTGAGGCGCGCCCGGTAGAACTCCTCGTACTCGGCCGCGCCGCCGGACTTGCGCCGCACCTCCACGACCACCAGCTCCGGCGTCAGCTCGTAGATCTCCGCGGCCACCGCCAGCGCGCCGTTGGCGCCCTCGCGCGTCCCCTCCATGATCACCGACCCGTCCTCCCGTGCCCACACCGCCATGCCCGCCGCGGCGGCCGTCCGCTCCAGCGCGGCCAGGATCTGCTCCGCCGGCACCGCCGACACGAATCGCGCGGCGTTCTGCTGCTGCTCGCCCTCCCCGCTGCTCCCCTCGCCGCCGCCGTCCTCGAACAGCCCCGAGAGGTCGAACCCCGGGGAGAAGGAGATGAGGTCGAACGCGTTCAGGCTCGACCGCCGCCGCGAGCTCCCGCCCAGCTGCCCGAACCTCCCTTCCAGCAGCGACGGCGCCGACCCGCACGACGTCATCCCGCCCGGGATTTTCTGCTGCTGATCGGTGGCGTCGCCGTAGTCGCTGCCGTCCGCCGTCCGCGGGGTGTCGGGCGGCGAGGTGGGCGCGTAGGCGTCGCCGTCGTCGAGGTCGAAGCAAGTGAAGGAGCGGTCGTCCTCGATGCGGAAGGAGAAGCGGCGGAATCCGACCTTGAACCATTCGTTCTCCATGATCTCGTCGACGGAGGCGCGGCGCGGCGGCTTGGTGTCGAGCACGCGGTGCATGAGGCGGAGGAGCTCCGGGGAGAACCACTTGGGGCAGCGGAAGTCGCCCCTGTGGATCTTGCGGTACATGCCGACGAGGTTCCGGTCCTGGAACGGGAGGTAGCCGGCGCCGAGGACGAAGAGCACGACGCCGCATGACCAGAGGTCGGCCTTGGCGGCGTCGTAGCCGCGGCGGGAGAGCACCTCGGGGGCGACGTAGGCCGGGGTGCCGCAGAAGGTGTGGAACAGCCCGTCGTGGCGCATCTGCTCGGCGACAGCGGAGAGGCCGAAGTCGGAGACCTTGAGGTCGCCGGCGTCGTCGACGAGGAGGTTCTCAGGCTTGATGTCCCGGTGGTACACCCCGCGCGCGTGGCAGAAGGCGACGGCGGAGACCAGCTGCTGGAAGTAGCGCCGGGCCTCGCCCTCCGGGAGCGGGCCCTTGGCGACGCGCGCGAACAGCTCGCCGCCGCGCACGTACTCCATGACGAAGTAGATGCGGAGCTTGGTGGCCATGACCTCGTAGAGCTGCACGATGTGCGGGTGGCGCACGCGGCGGAGCGCGGCGATCTCGCGCTTGATGTGCGCCGTGAGGCCGGACTTGAAGACCTTCTCCTTCTCGATCACCTTGATGGCCACCTCCTCGCCGGTGGCCACGTTGCGCGCCTGGTACACCTTGGCGAAGTTGCCCTGCCCCAGCAGCCTCCCCACCTCGAACCGCCCCAGCAGCAGCGCCTTCTTCCCCTCACGCTCGCGTCCACTGGCCCCGCTGGCCCCGCCGGCCAGTGCCCTGCCGCTGCTCCCCTTGCCTGCCATCCGCGCCATTGATCGACCGACGAGCAAGAATCCGATGAAAGAATTCGCTAGCTAGCTAACTGCAAAGAATGGGCCGAGAGGAGAGAATTTCCTTCAAAAAAATTGAAAATTTCCCTTCGGCAAAAGAATGGGAGGAGAGGAGAGAATAGAATGGAGACATGGGATGCTGCTTAAATAGATGCCCCGAGGACTGTGGTGCTTGGCGTTGGACTCTGAAGAAAAGAGTTTCAAAAAGATAAAACTCTAAAGAAAAGATTGACTTTTTGCTGATTTTTTTCATTAGTCCCCGTGAACAGTTCTTATTGGTAAGATTTTGCATTTCTTTACTCCATTGTGGTGGATTAACGCGCAGATAAGTTTTCGTGTTCTCAAGTCAATTGATTTTCCTTTTTGCAGTGTGCAAAAAGGCAAATTCTACAAAAAGGAAAGAGTGTCTGAATATGTGATAGCCTAGAGGTAATTTGGGCACTGGTGATGAGACGGCTGATCCGACCGTTCATTCGTGGATTATGACGCTATCTTGGCCGTCGGTTTCGAGTAGTAAGGATTTTGATCTGCAGATGATCATTTCAGGGTTCTCTTTTCTGCTGTGATGGTACTGTCATTTCGTTGGGAAATAATTAGATGGCAAGTCCTCATTTGACAATTGGATGGAAAATAATAGTACGAGTCCAGCTCTGATTGGACCAGATGGTCGGTGCAGTACGACATTTCAACATTTGACAGGCACATTGTTGCTATCCTCCACGTAGGACGAAGGTTGGTGGGTCACCACTTCAACAATTTCTTGTGTTAGTCAAGAAATTTTGGCACAGCGTCCTTAGATGCCACCTGTTTGTCCTGGCAACTACTTAACTCTTCTGAGATCTAGAAAGAAAATAGAAACAAAAAATGCGTTGTTATTTTGATGAATATATATGAGCAGTCTAACTCCGAGTTCATATATTTCTCACACGTTGCACTTGGAGGAAAAGGGGCAATGTATATGAGCAAGGATTCTTCGGAGCCTCAGAGGTTGTTTGAAAGTTTCCGGGAAAAAGTTAATATTATCAGATAACACTACACTCTTTTCAGACAGAGAATAGTGGCCTTTTTGGTGCTCCAAGGTCAGTTGGTCTCAAGAACACGAGCAGAAGGAATGTCCCGTATTGTCGTGTAGTCGTAGCAGCCTCCCAAAGTGCCAGGGGACACTACGGTTGAGTATATTCCTCCCCTCCCTTCTCTTCTCCAAACAAAACAAGAAACTACTTTTCCACAGCGCCCGTGTTCATTATATTTGACTTTGCATTTCTTTTTCACAGGGGTGCATTGCATTGCATTGCATGGTCGACACGATGAAACTTTCACGGGCTTAAACAAACGGAAAGAAAATCATTATGGCTACCTCTTGGCGCATAGAAAATGCCAGAGAAAACTTCAAGAACGGATAAACATTTGGCGAGAAAAGCTTAAGAAACGCAATAATATGGATATAACTATGGATGGGGCACCCCGGGCCTGCCATTACACGTCAGATCCAACACACACACACACGGGCGAGAAAATGATGTGACCCCCACTAATATCTGCCAGCCCAACAACAGGGAAGGAGGGTACAGAAATTTTCCTGAATGGCTTCTCTGCCAAATATAAAACCGGGTGCTTCTGTTTTAGTTTGTATTGGAGTTCTGGTCAAATGCAATTTGCAAGCTATTTAGGTTAGGTTAGGTTACCCCATCAGAATTTGCAGGTATGTCGGTGCGTTTCTGGCTACAAGTGTGTGTGAGGAGCTAGATTACTGGACTGAAATTCAGCCACAGGGTCGGGGCACGGACAGCCCATTCGTCCATGCCCCCTAACCTTTCTGATATCCGCTCATTCTTTTCTCCAAATGCTAGTGAACTGAAATTCACTTTTATAAGTCGTTTCAGAATATTATTATTTTGTGCATAGCCCTTTTAGGCTGGGCACTACCAACCTAGTATGCTCTGATGGAAGTTGAGAGTACCTGGATTTGAATGCCGATAAAAGCATAGCTGCAATAGTAAGTAGCATTAAGAAGAAGAAGAAAGGGTACCAGTAACTGAAATGTCCTGTTGAACTGTTAGTGCAGCAAGGCCAGTGGACCTACACCATCAAAAGAAGCACATGATGAACAATGTAAGACATAACAGTTAGGATTTCCATCGGTGCATCAAGATAAAGAAAATACAAGGCAATGTTTTCGACATTTATCGTAGGCGATATACACTTCGGATCAGTAAATGTGGCAGTCCGACATCGCATTTCATACAGAATGACAGCAGCAAACCAGAAACCGTACAATACCTAGCATGGTCAACAGCTGACACAAACATGCACTCTCACATTTCTCCGAATGCAGTAGTGGCACACCACACAACAGAACCAACAAAAATGTTTGTACCTGATATACCAAGAAATTACAACAACAGCGAGAATTAACCACACATATTACCCCGCCAAAAATATATACGGAGTACATGTTGACACTTGACAAAAATAAAGCCTAAACAAGTACAGAATGAAAAGTTTGTTTGATGTCCGGCTCCATTGATGACATGGGTTCAATCCGGTGGTGGCATATCTGCTCCTAACAACACTATTTTCTGCCAAAAGTTACCCAGAAATTATATGATTATTTGGTCTGAAAGGAACAAAGAAGCATGGTAGCATATATGCCAAGGAAATAAGTACAGATTTTGTATATCAGAACCAACTGCTGGTTTATAGGTACAAAGCAGCTACACTATTATAATTTGTAGGTGAGGATAGCATAGCACGACACTTTAAAGGCCGACGCGCTTCTCGACCTTCTGGATCTGATTCAAGAATATCCATGTCATCTGCATACAAGGTGTCATTTCGTAAGTTTGATAGGCATGAAGATGAACAGTTGACTTTTAAGCAGAGAAACACCGTGTATTATTTGCATTACCATGACATGTGGAGCAATCCTGACGCAATAGACCGGAAAGCCAGTGTAGAACTTAAACGGACCGCCACTCTTCAAGGTTTTCATTGCACAGTCAAAAGACCCAGTGTATGGATACTTTCCAGTAGCATCAGGTTGCATCTTCTGAACCTGTGTCTTAACATAGTCGAAGGGCAAACTGCAAGCAGATGCAAAGAATCCTGAAATGGCACTGGCCCCTACAAGAGAAATTCAATAAATCATATAAGGAGTGAGTAGAGCAAGCGTAAGAATAATGGGGGTAGCAGGACCGCGTAGTGTTAAAAGAACGAAAAGGCAAGCATAACATGGTGAAAACTATAACAAAAGAAGCCTAACATAACAGTGTGTAATGGAAGGCATATGAATGAAAAGCTATTTCGGTAGCAGCGCACAACTTAATCAACACGTGTGATACAAATCTGTTTCTTTTTTGGGGAAAATAGTAGGGAGGGTCCATGCAAATCCGTCGATCAGAGCACAAAGTAAGCAAATGGAAGGATAATTTCAGCATGCCTATCATCAAGCAGCTAGCTTTAACAGGTCAACAGAGCATTCAAACCTACCGGTTTTCTTTTGAAACGAAGTTGGCTGGAATGCTGCCTGATCTAAGGAAGAATGAGTTAAGCATACAGATGGAAAGATGCACCTTGCAGCATAAGGTCAGGTAACGAACTAAGCAAAGTACCTTGCTAGAAATCCGGAGATCTTAAGTTTAGAACGTGGTGTAACAGTTAAGGTGACCACAGGTTCTATACTGAATCATTTCATAATTCTAGCATTTTTATTCTTTTATGTCCTCCAGACAATGCAATAAAGATGCCGTCGAGTCCGTGGCCTATAGATAACGTGACCTGAATGCCACTCTGCTTCATGTCTCAGAATGCACAGCCAATTCTCGGAAGAGAAATGATAAAACGTAAATACTGCATCCAATCTAATGAAACTAAAATAATCTTACCAAGCATTGTAGAAAGTTCTCCAGCACCAAGTTTGTCTCTAAGTACCTCAACACTCTGATCATAGGAGGCAAGCATGCCCATGTTGAGTGACATCGCTCTCGCTACAGTTGGACCTGCGCCCTTCCAAAGTGCCAGAACACCTTCATCAGCAATAATACGGTAAAGTGCATGAAAAGCGTTCTTATAGTGGCGGCGCTGGGCTGCTGGCAAGGTTGAATCAGCCTGCATCCTGATGAGTGCCAAATCCGCAGGACTACCAAAACAAGCTCCAATCGCTCCAGCAGTGAGACCAATAGCAGCTTTCTGAACTAGGGGCAGTGGTTTTCCTTCGTTTGCTTCAACTGCTTTATTTGTTAGAACCCTGAGAAAGTACAGTGTGAAGACAAAAAATCAAGTCAAACATTGAACAACAGCTAGTGTAGTCAGGATCTAACTTCTTCTAAGATAAAATAGGATCAAGATAGCTGGCGGATTATGTGCAAGCAATTTTCCTGAATACACTTTATAGTAGTAACACAACAGCTAACGTATCATCTCTCCATTGCAGTTAGTACAGAGTGATGTAAAAACACAATGATTGATGTTGTATGATGGCTTCAACTTTAATATTTTATTCATCGCCAGGAGTGATGAATCTTACAACTTCAACTTTAACTTGATATCAGTATTCCCTCTTTAAAATATTTTCAATAGAAATTGATAAATCCTGAATAAACCGTTGTTGATTCAGAAGTAATCCTACAATTGATGAGTCATGCCAACGTGCACACTTAGATTGTAAAAAAATCTTTGGGCATACAATGACCAACAGCAAGCATTACCACAAAAAGTTATTCAAAATATCTAAACTACTACTCCAGGAGACATAATCATTTGATACAAAATGGTACTTCACACTGTTGATGCATTCTCCATTCACGAGCTTAAAGGTTAAACGTACTATGAACGTCAAATTCACAAACCTTCGTGTGCAAATCATTTGGTCTTAAAAAAACCGGAAGTTACTGATGAATTCAGTTACTGGTTTACGTACAAACCTGAAGGATCCCAGTCGAGCGGTTGTGTATGTTGCTTGCCTTAGCAAACCAGCAGACAATCCCTGCACAAACGAAATGCCAGTCATAAATCAATAGACTAATTCTCTAGCAAATGGAGTAACACAGGTTTGTTGCCAAACACAATATCAATAATTCAATACTCAACACTATGATCAGAATCTGTATGACAGAAGACCTAAGAGGGCACACCTTGTAAAAGGAACCAACTCCCTCATTAGCAAGCATCTTCTTGGTGACACTAGTTGCAGAGCCCTCGCCCAACTGGATCTTCACCTGAAACAAAACAGCAACCATCAACTAAGTGCCTGGATCCTAGAGATCTAGACCGAATACCACTCCACGAAAGAAAAAACCTAACAGCAGGCAGTTGTCATGGAAATCAAGACTTTAATAACAACAATATTACAAGAAAAATCCCCATAATGTATGGCAAATTTTAACATGGTCCCTCTTACCTCCTTTTTTTACATGTGAGGTAAGAAGGTAAGAGTCAATCAAGCCATTCATTGATGAGATCAACGGCTAAGATCTATTTTATACTCTTACCTCTCATGTGAAAAGAGGGGGTAAGAGGGACCATGTTAAAACTGCTCTGTATGGATAGTACAGATGGGCTACGTCCTATGATCGTAAGTCATTAATGGGACAACATCTTGGAGGTGAACTAAAAAATAGTAGAATGCACAATATCAACTCGGCCTGATTAATGTACTCGTAAATGCAAAAACCAATTAGAAATTTTGTCAATCTCCTGACGAAATAAATCAGGAATAAGTCAACAATGCCTGAAATCCACGAGGCAACATTTTTTTTAATGATAGGAAAATTACAATCAAATTCCCAGACCCGACTCCATAGTTTCGAAACAGACCCAGACCTTACTCTAGCTCCTCAAAATTACCACATACATGAGCTGTGGCGTGGCATTTTCAATAAAATGGAGCAAAAACTCGTTAGAAATCTTGTGAAGCTATTTCCTGACGAAATACATCACGAAATAAGCCAGCAGTCTTCAAATCCATTAGGCAATGTTTTTTAAAGATAGGCAACTTACAAAGTTACGATCAAACTCCCAGACCTGACTCAGCAAACCCATTCGGTTTCTCAAAATCCCCCATACGCATAGCGGCATTTCCAACCAAGTGGAGCAGCACTCTCCTTGGACGCAAAATACCAAACAGCTCGCCTACACCTACACACAACCCCCGCTGCCCCGCTCGAATTCCCCGCTCCCTCGCGTTCCGGCAAATGAAAGCGCAGAACTCAAATTGCCGAACTATATAGTATCAAGGAGAGCGCGCGGCTCCGCTGGCTGCCCCGCCCGAAGCCCCCTCCGGCGACCACGCAAGCACGCGTACCTTGACCATGTCGATGGGCTGGATGACGCAGGTGGCGAGCATGCCGGAGGCGCCGCCGTTCACGAAGGGCTTCACCGTCTTCCACACGCCGCTGGCCGCCAGCGCCGTCTGCGGCTGCTGCTGCTGCTTCGCGTCCGCCATCTCCGCCGCCTCCTCGTATCAGCTCCCGACTGGCCCCGGGCTAGGAGGCGCTCCCGCTGCTGGCTGCTGGCTGCTGCCTGGGCCTCCGGAGAAGCAGAGGTGGTGGGAAGCGGAGGGCTGGGAGGCGACGGGGACGTGTGGTGTCGCGGCTGGATGCCTCGACGTGAGCCCACGGATGATTTTCCTCCTCTCGCCGTTCCCTTGGTGCGCGCGAATCATTTCCGGTGAATTGCGATAAGCCGCACCGCCTCCGCCGTCCGCGCTCGCTTCGCATCAGCGGCGTGTGACATGTCACATGTGACGCTTGGCGCTCGTAGCTGTGGGTGGGGGCGTGGGGCCATGGAAGGGGACGGGGCCACGCGGGAGTATGCTTTTTCCTTTTTCTTTTTCTACAATGTTTTTTTTTTGCATATAATGTTTCAAGCTAAGCTATGTTCAGATATATTCAGAGGGAAGTGAGCCAGACATGGGGCCAACACTTCAGACATTACTTCCTTGATACTCGTGATGAAAGGAAACATGGTGAAACATCTTCTCCACTAGAAACTCTTGAATAATCGCCGTGTCACTATAAGAAATATGTCAACTAGTGATCTTCTGTCAGTGACCCTGAAAAAATTAGTCATAGATCTATGACCATTTGAGACCAATTGGTCAAAAGCTGTTCGGGGGCTTCAAACCCTAAACCATTGCGACCATTTTGATCAGAAAGATCATAATTTCCTTACACGAAATGGTCATAAAGCAAACAACGCTAGTCCGTTGCCTTATTTCTAGTTGTTAACGACCAATATAGATGGTTACAGCCTTGTAAATTGTGGTGGGTTGCGATGACTAGGCGCCATCTCATCAGTTTTGCCTATGTGTCATGTCCATGTGTCAATTTTTGCCTTAGATTGTGAAGCAACCTATATTGCTGTTATTCCAAAAATTCCCAAAAAATTCTCATAAATTGTTTGGATCATATCTTCATCAAATATGTCAAAAACCTCCCTTGCCTAGTTCAAAAACAATTCAATAATATTCATTTTTCTATTCTGTTCAGAGCAGCACTTTGTGAAGGAAGTACCACTTTAGCATGTCGAAATAGTATCCATTTTCTACAGTGCTTTCCAATACCCGAATAACCATCCTCCACCAAATGCCAGCTCAACCCATTCATTATTTTGAGCCCAGCTTCAACATTCGTATTTATGTCCAGTGTGGTACTTTGCAAAGAAAGTACCATCTAGGCTCCTCCTTTTGAGATAAAAATTTGTGAAGACGGTCTTCTTAGCAACTGATCATCCTCAGCCAAAACTCACGCTCATTAGCCATTTACATTTCACGTACCGCTAATCAAACACTTGGCTGCTAATTCATGTTTGAGCATCAATCGGTCTCCTCGTGAGAATCTTATGTTGTAATTTTCTTCCTATCACCTACCTGGGGAGTGCCCAACCCACCAGACATGCCTAGGCCGCCCAGAACACATGGCAACGCCACGGTCACGCGGTGACCACGCGGCGGGCATGCGAGTTTACGCGGTCTAGAGTTGGGGCCCTCGGCCACCGCCCAAACCTCAACGTATCGCCACCAAACCATGTATTTATGATTAAATAGGTACTTATGTAAATAGAAATGATTTTTGTAAAAAATAGATAGCAAACTATGAGGCAGCTGCAGTTCAAATTTGACCCGCTTTGTCTTTTTCACGAGAGGTGGATCAAAACTTTTTACACCCAACCATTTTGTCAATTGTGCATTAAATATGTCCTAGTATTTTAGAAAAATGATTTGGTACAATTTTGCAACAATTATTTGGGAGGTCCTTCACAAAAAAACCTCCTTTTGGGCACTCAAAAAATGGAAAATGGTTTTTTCGTCCAAAGAAAATGAAAACTTCCTTAGGCAACATTGTTTGCCATTCCAAAATGCACCCTTGTGCACAATATGAGATCATTTGAACAAACTATGCCATGAATGTGGCCATAAGATTGATCATTTGGCTTGAAAGCCATTGATCTCCATACGTGATAGCTCATTTCTGAGAACACTTTTTTAAAATAATTGCCGTATTACAAGTTTGTTTTTTTCCTGGGAACTTGGCCACATATAATGACACAATGCGATGGTTTCCCAATTTTTTGATTTTTTTGAATTTTTTTATGCCCATTTCAAAATGCGGTCAAAACGGCGGGAATGACCGTTCCTAGCTAGTGGTTGAATCTTGGAATTTTTTTGGCGTTTCTCTGATTAAATAGATACTTACGTACCTAGAAATGATTTTTGTAAAAAATAAATAGCAAACTACAAGGCAACTATAGTTCAAATTTGACCCGCTTCCAACTAAATCGGCGGAAATTTGTCTTTTTCACGAGAGGTGGCTTAAAACTTATTACACCCAATCATTTGGTCAATTGTGCATTAAATATGTCCTAGTATTTTTAAAAATGATTTGGTCCAATTTTGCAACAATTATTTGGGAGGTCCTTCACAAAAAAACCTCCTTTTGGGCACTCGAAAAATGGAAAATGGTTTTTTCATCCAAAGAAAATGAAAACTTCCTTAGGCAACATTATTTGCTATTCCAATATGCACCCTTATGCACAATATGAGATCATTTGAACAAACTATGCCATGAATGTGGCCATAAGATTGATCATTTGGCTTGAAAGCCATTGATTTCCATACGTGATAGCTCGTTTCTGAGAACACTTTTTTAAAATAATTGCCGCATTACAAGTTTGTTATTTTCCCTGGGAACTTGGCCACATATAATGACATAATGCGAAGGTTTCCCAATTTTTTGATTTTTTTTATTTTTTATGCCCGTTTTAAAATGCGGTCAAAACGTCGGGAATGACCGTTCCTAGCTAGTGGTTGAATCTTGGAATTTTTTTGGTGTTTCTCCGATTAAATAGATACTTATGTACCTAGAAATGATTTTTGGAAAAAATAAAGAGCAAACTACAAGGCAGCTATAGTTCAAATTTGACCCGCTTCCAGCTATAGTTCAAAATTTATAAACATGATTTGTTTCAATTTTGCAAGAAATATATGGTAGGTGCTTCACAAAAAAACTCATTTCGGGCACTAAAAAAATGGAAAATGAAATATCTGTGCAAAGAAAATGAAAACTCCCTTAGTGAACATTGTTTGGAATTCCAAGATGCACCCTTGTGCAAAATATGAGATCATTTTTTTAAAATTTTTCATGTGAAAATATAGAAGAAAAACAAAAGAATGCTCAGGTAGATTCTTTTTTGAAACATAACTTGTCTTTTTGATGAGAGGTGGATCGAAAACATTTTACATGTTAAGATTTGGTCAACTGTACAGAAAATGATGTCTTATAGTTTTGGAAATGGTGTGGTGCCATTTTGAAACAAATATTTGGTAGATTCTTCTCAAAAAAATGAATTTTTTCACTCCGAAAATAGAAAATATTTTTTTCCTAAAAACTCATTTCTCATAACACTTTTTAAAGATATTTGTCTTATTCCAATTCCAACTTTGTTAGTTTTCCTAAAAACTAGGTCAGATTTGCTGACACAATGAGAATGTTTTTGTTTTTTTTGAATTTCTCATATCATAAAACTGTTTATATAATTCAACACCTTATTTTTAGTCGATTACGACCAATTTAGATGGTCATAACGTGTACTGGGTTCTGATTGGTCCATAGGCATGTCACGCGGATCGCGCCTTCAATGCCGTCGGATGCTCCCGGATCCGACGGTAGCCCTTTCTCCCTCACCCCATCTTTGTCTCAAACAAAAAACTCCCTCACCCTCTCACCCCATGAAGCCCGGACCACAGCCCCGCACGCGAACCCTAGCGCTATCCCTTGCAGCCGCCTCCCACCGCCGCTCCAGATCCAGATCCGCCTCCCTCTCCGCTGGCTGCCTCCCTCTCCGCTCGCCGCCGGTCTGCACCCTCCCCTCCCCTCCCTCTCCCCTACTTTTGCCGCTCATCTTCGCCGCCACGCATCCACAGGAGCAACACGAGCAGCGCGCCATGGGGCGGGACCGCCAACTTCTTCTCATCACCGCTCGCCGCGGAATGGAAATAAGGGGCCGGCTGTCACCGCGTGCTGTTCCTGCGGGGGTCGGCTGTGTCCTCCTCCCGCCCGTGGAGGATGACGAGGGCGAGGACGAGGACGCGGAGGCCGGCGAGGGGGGAGGCGGTGGAGGGGTGCGCCCGCTCTGGTACGAGCTCACTCGTGTGTGATCCCGGGCGCCGCAGGGCCAGCAACAAGTCCGTGAAGGAGAAGTGCAAGATCGCCAACGGAGATGACCTGATCTGGTCCATGGGCACGCTCGCCTTCGAGGACTACGTCGAGCCCCTCAAGATGCACCTCAAGCTCTATCGGGAGGTAGTAATATTCATTCATTCCCCTCTTCTCTCTCTATTATGCATGTTGTGCTACGCATGTGCTGCCTGAGAGGAATTCTGAATTTGTGTGAGAGGAAGGCTGGGTGGGTACAGTATTGGTGTTGAGGAATTCTGAATTTCGCCTAGGGGCATTGTATTTGCAATGTTTAGCTGCAGTGATATGGTTCCTAGGCTCCTGATAGACAGGCAAGAGGATGCCTCTGATTCCGTATGACCATTCAAAACAAGAAAAAGGAAACTGATCTGTGCCCACTCCTGTTGTTGGAATGTTTCTGTTGTATGTTAACTAAAAAATATTTGTTTCTTGCATATAGTTGTGAAGCCCAATGGCTATCATAAAAAATGATATGTGCTTACTTATGTTGCTGGATTTCTATTATATGCTATAAATGAGAAAGGGATGGTAAATCTATAGATTTAAGTATTGTATATGCTAGAATATTAGCCATGCAAACATATGCTAGCTAGTGATTTTTCAGACATAATACTAGTGATTTTTCTTTCTTTCTTTCTTTCTTTATTTCACATGCTAGCTAGCAATGGCCAGAAATACTACTGTTTTCAGTTGACAAACTCAAATAATGCAGCATGCATTGTCCTTTTCCCTGCACTAATAATGCAGTATGAGACATGTGACCACTGACCACATCATGTAATTGTTGCATATATACAGAGTGGTCCTTTTTGATCTGCAAATGGTAGTAACTGTTGCCTGCCACCACAGCATGTAATGAGCAACAGTCACACACAAATTCAGACAAATGCATCCATTGCATTGAGGTTAACTTATACTCCCTCCGTCCCATAAAATAAGAGTGTTTTTGACACTAGTGTAGTGTAAAAAATGCTTTTATATTATGGGACAGAGGGAGTAGTTTGCAATCAGTTTGGTTTGGTTGTTTATGAGCTGTGTTGTGTTGTACTGCTCATGGTTGTGATGTTTATTATACTGTGTTAAAGATACACTATTCACGTATCTTGATCTTGGAAGTTATTGATGTGAGCTTTTTTTGCACAAAGTGTTCAGAGCTAACACACGAATAATCTTGCAAGTCCTGAAATTTCTATGGGAGTATGTCTTAATGTCTTGTGTTTCTGTTCATTGATGTGAACTTTTAAGTCTCATTGCTGAATGTAAAACCACCATTTGTCTTTCTTTTTCTCATATTTTGTATGCTTTCTTATGTTTGCTTATTCCTATTACCAGGATGATCTGAGTCACTCAGAAGAAGTGGAGAGTAGAAGGAGGGCACAAGAAGCTTTGTTTCTCATTGATGTTATGTGTGATAACTTAAAACTTGTGCTTCTCATCCAATATTTGTAGAACTATGTTGCTGTGCACTTGTGCACTTGTTGGATCCTTTTTTTGTGCATTTGCACATATATAACTATTTTTCTGTGCACTTTTAGAATCATTTTGCAGTGCACTTGTTGGGCCTTGAACCTTGGTGTATCGAGGAGTCATTGGATGATGCATTGTATTTCATGTGATGTGATGTGTTACTGAAATGAAATATACAGTTTATCTGCAATATTTTATTTTGTTGTACTTGCTTTTTAATGGGCCTATCTTGATATATGCATGCTTCTGACAAAATAATGCATCAACCCATACAAATCAGACATTTCTTATAATAAAATATGTATTGGGCCAGGCCCATGTAGGCTAGATTGGTGGACCGGGCTATGAAATTTATGATGATTCCATTTGGTCACTAGCAATGCCACGTCAGCTTAGCCACATCAGATCCTATGTGGCTCAGAGAAATGGGTAATGACCAAACCAAAATTTTGGTCAATAGAGATCTGCGACCAAAATTTTAGAAAGGTCATGTTTGTTCGTTCTTGACGGCCAACTGTTGACCTTTTGAATTTGGTCAAAACAAGGTCATAAAACATGAATAATGACGATTCAGTGACCAAAATGGAGGGTCAACAATGAACAAATTTCTTGTAGTGTGTATACACATGATTTCTCTTCCCGACAATCTGGACAACAGCCAAACATGTTTGACTACCTGGAGCACAGAGTAGTGGAGGTCACAAGCGAGAGATAAAGCTTCCCTGCAGACCAATGCTTCCAAGCTTGCTGAGTCAGTTAAACCATGGACAACGGTCATCTAGGGCGTGTTTGGTTGCCGTGTGCAACAGTGCCTGCATCGCATACACTTCTCTACTCAGCCTAGCTATGCGAATGCAGCCTCAAATGCACCATATGCATGTTGTTTAGTTGCCTGCATGGGCTGAACCACACTGCCTGGTGTTTGGTTGCCTGCATGTTTAGTCCACAAACCCAAGGCATGGTGTTTGGTTGTATGCAAGGTCTGATGTGTGGTAACCTCTTTGGCTAGTTGGTGAGGTTACCACCACACTTCGGCAGCACACATCATAAGCACAACAGACTATAAACAGAGCATAGCATAATTCAGATATAAGCAGTACCACAGATATAATAGTTCAACGCATAAACCATCAACTAGCATAATTCGATAGTACGCTTGAAAGAGGTGGCCTGGCCCTACTCCTTGGCGGCGAAGGCGGCGTCATGCTTCCCGCACTTGTTGACGACCTCAATGCCATCGTCGTCGAAGATGATGACCTTGAGGGTGTCGGGAGTGAGGAGCTTGAACGTTACCATGTAGCCGATCTTGATCTGATGAACAGCTGCGTAGGTGGCCCAACCCTGATCCAGGGTCACCCTGCCGTTCATCAGCTTGACCATCACCTTCCAGGAGCAGCCGGTGTTGTTCCTGAGATTGAACTCCGTTGGCACCGCGACGAAGTGCTTGGTGAAGTCCAGGGGCATGGGGATGCACTCAAGCTTCGGTGCAAGGATGACCTTGCAGAAGTGAGTTGGGCCATCCTCCTGATGGTAGTGGCCGTAGTTGCGGCGCTTGTTGCCGGGGGGCGCCTCCATGCCCTTGTCGTCGACACCCTCAGGCGTCTTCGGGTCTTCCTCGGCGGTGGGCGGCAGCTCAACCTCGTCGGGCATTGGGTGAAGGGGCTGCTTGCCCTTGCTGTCAACGGCCGGGAGCACCTCTGTGTCCTCGATCTGCACACAAGTCATGGAGTCAGGCATTGCATAGAGTTCATGGCTAATTCAAGAGCTTGTAGTTAAAACGACATGACTGTCACTCTTCTCTTCCTCTCCACCCCCCTATATTTACTCACCCTGCCCACCACTATTTACCCACCCCCTCTCTTCTCTCACTGTCAACCTTCCTCCTCCCCATCGCCATGAGCTCTAGCTCCAGCTCCAATGCCAACCCCTTCCCTTGGGGTATTGGCTGGAGGGCCTTCTTCCTCGGGTGGACGTCTGGTGACCGGACCAAGTTCGAGAACACCATGGAGGTGTGCTCGAACTTTGGCTCCATGGCCGACATGCAGAACGAATCGAATGCCATGGTCATGAAGGCCAGTAAAGAAGAGCTGAAGACGCTGATTCCTGACCCAGCGAAGGGCGCCATGGCAGTTGACATCATTCGCTGGGCCATGAATCAGGCCGTCTCCGACGACCCTAAACAGAGGAAGAAGTGACGCAAGTATAAGACCTACTGGGCTCCTAATGACCGTCGTGCCGCAGTGTACTGGGAAACGGCTATCGTGCCACCGGCGGTCATTGGCGGGGAGCCTAAGGAGGAGGAAGAAGAGGCGATGCACATGCCAGCTAGGGCGCCGGAGCCAGTCCGTCCTACCTGGCAGATCGACCTCGACTCCGCCAAGGACGACAAGGACGACCCGCCGGCCCGCATGGCGATGAAGAAGAAGATGAAGGCCAGCGGCTCGACCAGCCGCTCCGCACGACGGTGACGGCCGCCGCGGTCAGCCGGTGTCCGTTGTGTACCCCCTTTCCCCCTATTACCCTATCCCCCAATCCCAAAATCTACCTTATGCATTCAGGTCTTGCATGTATGAACTACCCCTATGCTTATCTACCTCTATTCCCCACTCCCCTCCACCATGGATCGAATCTATCGTCGTGGATCGAATCTACTGTGCATGTCGAAGAGAGAGAAGTGCTTACGCCATTGATGGAGTTCTGTGGTCTTCTTCCTCTGCTCCGATCCGCCGCCGCCGGTGATGGAGTCCGGTGGTCTTCTTCCTCCGCTCTGATCCGCCGCCACCGATGAGAGTTGGGAGAGTGGGGAAGAGTGGGGAGAGGGAGCGGTGAGGGACGGTGAGGCTAATAACTGCCGGTGCTTCGGGAAGCAACGCGGCTTCTCGAGGGTGGCTGCGCGCGTGCAGCCGCGCCCGCCCACGTGCACCGCTCGGGCCTGGCCCTGGAGAAACTGCCGATTCCTGGGTTCCCAGTGTAACACCCACGATGCGGCTATATCTCCCACGTGTCGGAGCATGACTTAGAGGCATAACCGCATAGTAGGCATGTCGCAAGAGGGGTAATCTTTACACATCCCATGTACTGAATAAGAAAGGGATAAAGAGTTGGCTTACAATTGCCACTTCACACAATACATAAATATAGCATCACATCATCCAGAATACAATCAAGGTCCGGCTACGGAACCAAAAATAAAGAAAGACCACCCCTAATGCTAGATCCCCGATCGCCCCAACTGGGCTCCACTACTGATCAACTGGAAACGAAACAACACAACGAACACGAACTTCACCGAGCTCCCACTTGAGCTCAGCTGCGTCATCTGCATTGGTATCAACAGCACCTGCAACTGGTTTTGGAAGTAAACTATGAGTCACGGGGACTCAACAATCTCACACCCGCGAGATCAAGACTATTTAAGCTTATGGGTAGGAAAAGGTAGTGAGGTGGAGCTGCAGCAAGCACTAGCATATATGGTGGCTAACATACGCAAATAAGAGCGAGAAGAGAAGCAAAGAACGGTCGTGAACTAGAAGTGATCCTGAAACTACTTACGTTCAAACATAACTCCAAAACCGTGTTCACTTCCCGGACTCCACCGGAAAGAGACTATCAAGGCTACACACGTGGTTGATGCATTTTAATTAAGTTAAGTGTCAAGTTTTCTACAACCGGACATTAACAAATTCCCATCTGCCCATAACCGCGGGCACAGCTTTCGAAAGTTCAAAACCCTGCAGGGGTGTACCAACTTAGCCCATCACAAGCTCTCACGGTCAACGAAGGATATTCCTTCTCTGAGGAAGACCCGATCAGACTCGGAATCCTGGTTACAAGACTTTTCGACAATGGTAAAGCAAGACCAGCAAAGCCACCCGATGTGCCGACATCCTGATAGGAGCTACACATATCTTGTTCTCAGGGCAACACCGAATTGTCCAAGATTCCGGTAGGCCAGCCCAGAGTTGCCCCTGGTGGCCACCGGCGGCTGACATGTTCGGACCAACACTTAGACAAGCACTGGCCCAGGGGGGGGGGTTAAAATAAAGATGACCCTTGAGTCTGCAGAACCCAAGGGAAAAAAGGCTAGGTGGCAAATGGTAAAACCAAGGTTAGGCCTTGCTGGAGGAGTTTTATTCAAGGCGAACTGTCAAGGGGTTCCCATTATAACCCAACCGCGTAAGGAACGCAAAATCAAGGAACATAGCACTGGTATGACGGAAACTAGGGCGGTAAGAGTGGAACAAAACACCAGGTATAAGGCCGAGCCTTCCACCCTTTACCAAGTATATAGGTGCATTAAAGTAAACAAAATATGTAATAATGATATCCCAACAATATCCATGTTCCAACATGGAACAAACTCCAGCTTCACCTGCAACTAGCAACGCTATAAGAGGGGTTGAGCAAAGCGGTAACATAGCCAAACAACGGTTTGCTAGGAAAGGTGGGTTAGAGGCTTGACATGGCAATATGGGAGGCATGATATAACAAGTGGTAGGTATCGCGGCATAGCAATAGAGCGAGCAACTAACAAGCAAAGATAGAAGTGATTTCGAGGGTATGGTCATCTTGCCCGAGATCCCGCAAGGAAGAAGAATGAGTCCATGAAGAAGACAAACAGACGTAGTCGAATGGATCCTCACAAACGCGACGTTATCGAAACTAACCCGAAGAAGCAACACCGGAAAGAAGCAAACACCATAGTAAACAACCATCACATAATCATGGCATGATGCACAACCAAGTATGATGCATGTCCGGTTTAAAGAGGCATGGCATGGCAATATGCACAAACAATCCTACAAATTAAGTGGAGCTCAATATGCAACAAGTTGCATATTGACGGAACACCACATGACTTATTTAGTTCTCTCCCGGTTAGGTACTCAACAATATTAAATGTTGGTTAACATGGCAAGAGGTGAAGCATAACAAAACTATACTATCTAAACAATTTAAATGGGGCCGGATATAACAAACAACAAATCCGGTAAATCCCCATGTGCATTAGCAATTTAATGCAACAACAATTATAAACATTCTTGAAGTTGTTATCATGATGCTGATGACACATGCAAGTTTTAAGCAATTTTATGAAAAAGTTGACATGAGCGTGATGAGAGCATTTGTCACCGTGGTAGAAAGAAAGGGGTGCCACGGCGACGAAACAGAAATGATGCCGCGGCAACATTCCGATGATCCGGTAGCTCACGGGGATACCGGTGCAAAAGGAAAAGTGACGGAAGCGTGTCATGCAAGGATGGTGGGGTGCTCCTGGATACCGGGTTCCCCACATGTTGGTGACAAGGCAAAAGAGGGGCAACGTGCACCGACAATTCAAACTCGAGGCGAACGAGGGTGCATCTCATACAACATGCATTCGTTCTCGGACGGCCGTTCTCGGCGGATATACCTTCGAAGCAAGCGTTTCGACGCGGACGGGTTCGATGGGACGTAGTGGTACTTTCGGTCCTCAGCGATGGAAGAGGTATAGACGTTCTCAAGGCACTTGTCGGTCCGGACTTGGTGTAGTTGTATATGGCAAACGAAGTGGTACTCGGAGTCTTGTCAAACCCAAGCGACGGTAGTCGTACACGACGCGTTGTGGAAGTAGTTGTACTCGCGTACTTCGGCGGCGGTAGTCGTTCAGGGTCTTAGCGGTTCATCGTGTAGCCGTACGTGTTCGACGTGGTACACGGTTCGAAGTCGTGCATGTCCCGTAGATGTTCAGGGTCACCATGAGGAACTTGTCGAATCCAGGGTCTCAGTCGTCGGTAGTGGTATATGTTTCGAAGGTGAACTTGACGAACTCGAATCCCTTCGGGGTTATCATGGTACTTGGGGTCTTCGGACCCGCCGGTCTCGTTCTTGCGACAATAGTTGAACTTGAAGTTATTGGTTCATGGGTCTTCGGCGACGGTAGTCGTTCCAGGCATCGGGTGCCGAGGTACTTGGCAACAACCGGGGTTTTTGAGGATCCGGCGAGACGACATGGTCCGGGGCAGTCTTCATATGTAACATCCCAAATTTTCAATTTGGAATGTTATACATAAGTCATCCATGCATATCATATTTTATTGCATTTCTGCTCCGCAATCCTCGAAATCCTAAGCAACTCAAGGACCTTCGGAGAGAGTTGGGGGTTTCCCGGTTTCACATTTGATTTTTATCAAATAATGAAACGAGGATTTTGATTTTAACTATTTCCCTCTCCGAAAAATATTTCATATTAAAATATATGAGAGGAGATAATATGACTTCCCCAAAATAATTGAAATATCGGAGGAAAAATATTAAAATCATTTATTTGATTTTATTTGGATTTTATTTGCATTAGAAAAATTGCACGTTTTCAAAATTGCATTTTAGGGCCAAGAAAATGTTCATCTCGTTCTAAATATTTTATTTAGACGGTGAAAATTAGTTTTGGCATTTTTTAGATTATTTATTTATTTTTTCTAGGATTTTTGTTTCGGTCGGCGAATTTTTTTTTAAAAGAAGTTCCGCACCCGACTGGGCCTAAGGCCCGGCCGAGCCAGGCTGCCCGCAGCCGCCGTCGCTTCCTGCGCGCGCGCGCCGCCGCCGACCCGGACTCCCCGCCGCCGCCGCTGCCTTGCCCCCTCCCCCAAGCAGCCGCCGCCCCCTCCCCTTTAAATACCGCCCTCCAAACACCACCCCACCACCGCCGCCGCGCCGCCTGCAGCCGCTACCAAGCCAGCCGCCGCCCCGCCTCCCGCACCTCGCCTCGCCGAAGGTAGCCACCGGACTCCGCCGCCGGTTTTTTTATAAAAACCGTTCGGTTTTTTAGAAACCCTGGATCCGTTTTTTCGGATTTGCCAGTTTTTCTCGGTTCTTTTAGTTAGCGGACGTTCATCCGTACGTTCGTTTTAACGAACGGTTTTCGCCCGTTAGTTACAGCTAACGAACGCTCATTCGTTAGTTTGTTCGTCAGTTTTCTTTTATCGAATTTATTCCGCGATTTCTCTAATCGCGATTTCTGATCCGATCTTAGTTTTTGTTTTTCTTTTCGCTCGTTAGTCAGAATCAGGTGATTCAAGCGCCTAGAGTTTCGTCTCGAAACCCTCTTTCCGCTTAACCAACTTAAACAAGTTTTTGCTACTGTAAAATTTGACCTAGGTTCAGATTAGTAAAACGAAGCTTTTCTCTTTCGCTGTTTGAGTTTCGTTGCTCCGTTTGATTTGATTCTTTTTGCTAACCAGAGTTCTTAAGTTGAAATTTCTGGTCAATCTCTTTTATTTGAGTTTTGTTTGCGCCCCTTTGCTTGTTGATTATGTAAGTTATTGTTTGTTTGCGATAGAACACCCGGAGTGCGAAGCGTGCTACTACGAGTCCCTAGGTTTTGCAGATCGTCAGCAAGGCAAGTAACAGTGTAACACATTGATCATACTCTTCTCATACCCTGTTTTTATGCATTAGTTCCAATCCTCAAACATTGCATGATTAGGATGTCAATTAACATGTGGGTTGGGAAGTAGTTGTTGAGGTAGAACCTATTACCCTGTTACATTCAAACCTTTGGGAGGTACTTCTATGTTTGCTTATATTGCTATGTTATGCTCGTAGACGTGGTTTGGGTTTGATTGAAATCCATGACAGATGTGAGATTGTTAATTAATGGTTCAACTTAAGGTGGCAATTTAAATTAACATCTGGGTGGATTTAGGCACCTGGAGTACCTAGTGTTGCCTGTATTTTTTTGGAAATCCCGGAGTACCCGTGTGATCTTCCTATGGACCGCCACCCAGGCTCAAAGGGAACTGAGATGATTCATGCTAGAAACTTCCGTGTGCAGCCACAAGCTACTATGGGCTCTAGCATAGTTGAGTAAGTTACGTGAAGCTCTTGAAGAGATAGATCAGCAGGTAGTGGGATGTAGGTTTGGTATGGTCTGTCCGGAGTAGAGAGTTAATGTTTCTGAAAGACTGTGTCTCGGTCATCCGTTTCTCAAACACCTTGTAGTGCGAGAAATCCAATGGAGGCGGTCGACCCTTGTGGGGAAAAGTGCACAAACCTCTGCAGAGTGATAATCTAATCATGGTTAGCCGTGTCCCCGGTTATGGACAATTCTTGAGTATCTGGTATTTGGGTTATCACATGTATCTCATCACTCTTAATTAATATTGTTGGGATGTTAATCACTTTAATTGGGATTGAGTTGGAGGAACCTTCTCAATGATGTTTCAACTACCATGATAGTTAAATTAAAATCTATTCCTTTGTTGTAGGGAAAAATTGGCTTTACGCAAAAATTATAACCATAGAGCTTTCCAGCAGCCAAATATGCATGTAGTGTTAGCATTACTCCATTCTTGCTCTACTGTGTTATTTTGCGAGCATATTCCATGTGCTGACCCGTTTCGGGCTGCAACATATTATGTTGCAGACTTTTTAGACAAGGAGTAAGGTTCGTTAGGTCGTTTCCGTGCAGCTCAGCTATGCCGTTGGAGTTGATGGACTCACTTTATCTTCCAAGCCTTCCGCTGTTATCGTATTAGATGGCCTTAAGCCATATTATTGTATTAAGTTCTCTCTTGAGACATTCGATGTAATAAGTGTGTGATTGCCACTCTGTTATAAATTCTTTGAGTACTGTGTGTGTCAGCATTACCGATCCAGGGATGACACTGAAGCACAGAGACTTGACCATCTGAGGTCGGGTCGCTACAAGATGGTATCAGAGCACACGCTGAGTGTAGGACACGACCACTAAGCTAAAGCCATAGATCACTATTCTCTTCTCATTTCTAACTCCTCTCCATTTTCTACTCTTTAGGATGACGGGGATGAAGAACAAGTTTGCACAACCGGATGAAGACACACCTTTTGGACGCCACTTGAAGGAAGTCACTAGGTACTTGAACATTGGAATACCAAGGTTCACCGGGACATACAACGCAACCTTACCAGAAGAGGAACGCTGGATGATTCAAGTAGAAGTTCCAGGAAGAACGTTCTCGTCAACTTCCAAACCCATAGAATTTTCTTTCGAAGCACCCACCTGGAGTCTAGGCAAGAGCATGGCAGCCCACATTACCATGGGACGCATTAGAGAAGTCTACAACAGGGAGCTTAAGGACACTATCTACCAAATATATGGGCGCCGAGACGAGCAATGGGAAGTAATCAGCACCAGGAAGGATAGATCCATTACAGTTTTCATCCAGGAGTTAAACCAACACATTCGACGTCAGGAGAACCAGATGTGCGCGGACATGATGGACTTGAAGAAGGCAAAGACTAGGATCATTGAGCTGGAGGAAGAACTCAAGTTTACACGCGATGGATATGGGGAGGAAATCAAGACACTACTGGAGAAAAATGACGACCTAGTCAAGAAGATCGGAGTATTCATGGGAGGACCAGCACCAATAGAAGAAGAAGAACCCAAGGAGATATGCCCCGAGGACTACATCATCATCGACGACACCGATTCCGATCCTAGTGATGATGACTATGAAGACGAAGCTGGAGCAGACATCATGGAGTCTTCCACCGATCAAAATTTCTAGATGACCACCATATATTAGTAGTATTCCCCCATGTATTTAGTAGTAGATGAGCACTTTTGCGATAGTTCTAGACTGTTTGTATGCCCTTGCTTGATTGATTGAGTGAAATGTTTGTGTTTGTCTCATGTGCATATGGGTAGTGTTTTCTCATTAGACCTCTTTTCTATTCTGATCTCTTCCATCTAAACCCATCAGATGCCTCCGAGACGTGACACCGGTTTTGCTTTCCCACCAAAGCTCACCTAGTTGATCCAGCAGCAGAACACTTGATGCAATTGCTAGTTCAGAACCAGGGCAACAACAACAACAACAACAACAACAACCCGCCGCCAGTGGACAACCTAGCCCATTTTCTAAGGTTACAACCGCCAGTGTTTTCCAGTAGCACCGAGCCTATAGTTGCAGATGATTGGCTCTGCAGGATTGGAAGGGAGTTAACCACTGCGGGATGCACTGATGTTGAGAAGGTGCATTTTGCCGCACATCAGTTGGATGGACCAGCAGCATCATGGTGGGAGAATTACACTGTCACCTACCCCATAGCCACGTTGACATGGGACCAGTTTCAGCAAGCTTTCCGCACGGCCCATGTCTCAACTGGAGCTATGCAGATAAAGAAGCGGGAGTTCCGCAACCTACGCCAGGGGAACCGTACTGTGGCTCAGTACGTGGATGAGTTTAGCAAGTTATCTCGCTATGCCCCTGATGATGTGGCCACAGATGCCACAAAGCAGGAGAAGTTTATGGAAGGGCTGAATGATGAGATGAGCATGCAGTTGATGGTAGCAACCTTCAACAACTACCGGGAGTTGGTAGATAAGGCCCTTATGATTGAAGGGAAGCAGCAGCAGATTGAGAGCCGCAAGAGAAAGTATGGACAAGGGGAGTATAACCCAGGAGCACAGCAGAAGCCACGCCTAACCCCGAATTCAGGAGGACTTGTTCATAACCATGGAGGCCACAACCACACAGGAGGTGGAATGCATAATCACAATGGTTCTAAGAATGGGAATGGGAACAGAGCCAACAATAATCAAACCCCCCCAATCCAGCCACACCCGCCAAAAGAGACTTAAGTCACGTTACCTGTTTCAAGTGCGGGAAGACTGGACACTACGCCACGGAGTGCCCTGAAGGAAAGAATGGAAATGGAAATGGTAGTGCTGGGAAGAAGCCTAATCTATTCAACAAGGGACAAGTGAACCACGTTAACGTGGAGGAGGTTGAAAATCAGCTAAACGCGGTAATAGGTAAGTTTTTGGTTAAGTCATTTACCGCTCTTGTTCTTTTCGATACTGGTGCATCGCATTCATATATATCAAGGGGATTTGTGGATAAGTTTAAACTACCAACCCAAACCCTTAGGACCCCTCTGTTAGTAAGCTCACCTGGAGCAGAATACATGGCCAGCCGATGGTGCGACCAGATACCCTTAACCATTGGCACACATGTTTTTCCATCTGACCTAATTATCTTGGAGTCATAAGGATTGGATGTGATATTAGGTATGGACTGGATGTCAAAGTATGGAGGAAGCATTGACTGTGCTAGTAAGTCGATTTATCTCACCACCCCGGAGGGAAAAAGGATTAAGTATGTATCTAGGCATGTGCCTAGGAGGAGCCAAGTGAATGCCATTACTGGAGTTGTTCATGAGGAAGTGCCTATAGTGAAGGATTATCCGGATGTTTTTCCTGAGGAGTTACCAGGCATGCCACCGGATAGATACATTGAGTTTTTAATAGAGCTGTTGCCAGGAACAGGACCAATATCCAAGAGACCCTATCGGATGCCCGCAAATGATCTGGAGGAAATTAGGAAACAGATCAAGGAGTTATTGGAAAAAGGATAAATTCAAAGAAGTTCATCACCTTGGGGAGCCCCTGTGCTTTTGGTGGAAAAGAAGGATAAATCCCTAAGGATGGTTGTTGATTATCGAGCCTTGAATGAGGTGACGATTAAGAACAAGTACCCACTGCCGATGATCAACGATCTGTTTGATCAGTTGCAAGGAGCTAAGGTGTTTTCGAAGATCGATTTGAGATCGGGATACCATCAGTTGAAGATACGTGAGAAGGATATACCAAAGACAACGTTCACAACACGGTATGGATTATACGAGTACACGGTCATGTCATTTGGACTGACTAATGCCCCTGCTTATTTCATGAGCATCATGAACAAGGTGTTCATGGAGTATTTGGACAAGTTTGTTGTGGTGTTTATTGATGATATTATGGTATAACCGAAGAACAAGGAGGAGCACAAGGATCATTTGCGCTTAGTTCTCGAGAAACTCAGGGAACACCAGTTGTATGCTAAGTTTAGCAAATGCGAGTTTTGGTTGAAGGAAGTCGGGTTCCTTGGACATGTTATATCGGGAGAAGGTATAGCAGTAGACCCCAGCAAAATTCAGTCAGTCACTGAATGGTTGGCACCCACCTCAGTTAGCGAGATCCGCAGTTTCCTTGGACTCGCAGGTTACTATCGGAGATTCATTGAGAACTTTTCCAAGATTGCGAAGCCAATGACTGAATTGTTAAAGAAGGATACTAAGTTTAAATGGACAGAAGATTGCGAGGAAAGTTTCCAGGAGTTGAAGGGACGGTTGACTACAGCACCAGTGCTAACACTGCCGGATATACATAAGGAATTCCAAGTGTATTGCGACGCCTCTCGCTTAGGACTTGGATGTGTACTTATGCAGGATGGAAGAGTTGTTCCGTATGCCTCACGACAACTAAAACCTCATGAGTTGAACTATGCCACACATGATTTGGAGTTAGCAGCCGTAGTGCATGCATTGAAGACCTGGAGACATTACCTTATCGGAAACCGATGTGATGTATACACGGACCACAAGAGTTTGAAGTACATTTTCACCCATAAGGAACTGAACCTTAGGCAGAGGAGATGGTTGGAGCTTATAAAGGATTATGATATGAAGCTACACTATCACCCAGGAAAGGCCAATGTTGTAGCAGACGCCTTAAGCAGGAAGAGTTATGCTAATATCCTGGAAAGTAAGGGATTGCCGAAGGAGTTAGCAGAGAATATCATGGAACTTCGATTAGAGATTGTTCCTAGAGGATTTGTTGCAACAATGGAGGTCCAGTCGACATTGCTGGACAAGATTCGGGAAGCTCAGAAGGATGACAAGGAGATTGCCGAAATAAAGGAGAAGATAGGCAAAGGAAAGGCCAAAGGTTTCCATGAAGATGAGCACGATACCTTATGGTTTGACGATCGAGTTTATGTGCCCAATAACCAGGAGATCAGGAAGTTAATACTTCAAGAGGCTCATGACTCACCATACTCGATACACCCAGGAAACACCAAGATGTATCTGGATTTGAAGGAGCGTTTCTGGTGGACCGGTATGAACAAGGATATTGCCGAGTATGTGGCCGTATGTGATGTATGTCAGAGAGTGAAGGCAGAGCATCAAAAGCCAGCAGGACCGTTACAGCCTATGCCGATACCCGAATGGAAGTGGGATAAATTGGGCATGGACTTTATCACTGGATTGCCCAGGACCAAAGCAGGATATGATTCCATATGGGTAGTAGTTGATCGCTTGACCAAAGTGGCTCACTTCATCCCAGTGGAAACCACTTATACCAGTGCAAAGTTGGCCAAGATTTATATGTCCAGGATCGTATGTCTGCATGGAGTTCCGAGAACCATCGTATCAGATAGAGGAACACAGTTTACTTCAAAGTTTTGGCATCAGTTACATCAGACTTTGGGAACAAGGTTAGAGTTCAGTACAGCTTTTCACCCGCAGACAGATGGACAGACTGAGAGAGTGAACCAAATTCTGGAGGACATGTTGAGAGACTGTGCGCTAGATTATGGATCTAGTTGGGATGACAATTTGCCTTACGTAGAATTCTCGTACAACAATAGCTATCAAGCCAGTTTGAAGATGGCACCGTTTTAAGCCCTGTATGGACGTAGGTGCAGAACACCGTTGATGTGGGACGAGGTAGGAGATCGATAATTGTTTGGACCAGACTTGATCAAGGAGTCTGAGGAGAAGGTTAAATTGATTCGCGATAGACTGAAGATTGCGCAGTCCAGACAGAAGAGTTATGCGGACTCAAAACGCAAAGAGGTAACTTATGAAATTGGAGACAGAGTATATCTGCGAGTATCTCCCTTGCGAGTAGTGAAACATTTTGGAGTTAAGGGGAAACTAGCTCCGAGATTTGTAGGACCGTATCGTGTTTTGGAACGAATGGGAGAAGTTGCCTACAAGTTGGAATTACCCGAAGGATTGTCAGGAGTTCATGATGTGTTCCACATTTCACAGCTGAAGAAGTGTCATGCTGAGATGGCCGATATACCGTTAAGGGATACAGTACCCTTGGAGGTAATTCAGTTGGACAGTGATTTGACTTACGAGGAAAAGCCAGTAAAGATTCTTGAGTTTGCCAGCAGAGTCACTCGTAGTAAAGTTATCAAGTTTTGCAAAGTTCAGTGGAGCCACCATACCGAGGATGAAGCCACCTGGGAACGAGAGGATGATCTCCGCAAAGACCACCCACACCTATTTTCTAGCCAACCCGAATCTCGAGGGCAAGATTCATCTTAAGGGGGTAGGTTTGTAACATCCCAAATTTTCAATTTGGAATGTTATACATAAATCATCCATGCATATCATATTTTATTGCATTTCTGCTCCACAATCCTCGAAATCCTAAGCAACTAAAGGACCTACGGAGAGAGTTGGGGGTTTCCTGGTTTCACATTTGATTTTATCAAATAATGAAACGAGGATTTTGATTTTAATTATTTCTCTCTCCGAAAAATATTTCATATTAAAATATATGAGAGGAGATCATATGACTTCCCCAAAATAATTGAAATATCGGAGGAAAAATATTAAAATCATTTATTTGATTTTATTTGGATTTTATTTGCATTAGAAAAATTGCACGTTTTCAAAATTGCATTTTAGGGCCAAGAAAATGTTCATCTCATTCTAAATATTTTATTTAGACGGTGAAAATTTGTTTTGGCATTTTTTAGATTTTTTATTTATTTTTTCTAGGATTTTTGTTTCGGTCGGCGAAATTATTTTAAAAAAAAGTTCCGCGCGCGACTAGGCCTAAGGCCCAGCCGAGCCAGGCCGCCCGCAGCCGCCGCCGCCTCCCTGCGCGCGCCGCCGCCGCCAACCCGGACTCCAAGTCCGAGCCGGACTCCCCGCCGCCGCCGCTGCCTTGCCCCCTCCCCCAAGCAGCCGCCGCCCCCTCCCCTTTAAATACCGCCGCCCCCCAAACACCACCCCACCACCGCCGTCGCGCCGCCTGCAGCCGCCATCGCCCGCAGCTGCCGCCATGCCTCGCCGCCGCCCGCGCCTGCTGCCGCCGCTGCCCCGCCGCCCGCACCTTGCCTCGCCGGAGCCCTCGCCGGAGGCAGCCACTGGACTCCGCCGCCGGTTTTTTTAGAAACCCTGGATCCATTTTTTTCGGATTCGCCGGTTTTTCTCGGTTCTTTTAGTTAGCGGACGTTCGTCCGTACGTTCGTTTTATCGAACAGTTTTCGCCCGTTAGTTACAGCTAACGAACGCTCGTTCGTTAGTCTTTTCGTCAGTTTTCTTTTATCGGATTTATTCCGCGATTTCTCTAATCGCGATTTCTGATCCGATCTTAGTTTCTGTTTTTCTTTTCGCTCGTTAGTCGGAATCAGGCGATTCAAGCGCCTAGAGTTTCGTCTCGAAACCCTCTTTCCGCTTAACCGACATAAACAAGTTTTTGCTAGTGTAAAATTTGACCTAGGTTCAGATTAGTAAAATGAAGCTTTTCTCTTTCGCCGTTTGAGTTTCGTTGCTCCGTTTGATTTGATTCTTTTTGCTAACCAGAGTTCTTAAGTTGAACTTTCTGGTCAATCTCTTTTATTTGAGTTTTGTTTGCGCCCCTTTGCTTGTTTCTTATGTAAGTTATTGTTTGTTTGCGATAGAACACCCGGAGTGCGAAGCGTGCTACTACGAGTCCCTAGGTTTTGCAGATCGTCAGCAAGGCAAGTAACACATTGATCATACTCTTCTCATACCCAGTTTTTATGCATTAGTTCCAATCCTCAAACATTGCATGATTAGGATGTCAATTAACATGTGGGTTGGGAAGTAGTTGTTGAGGTAGAACCTATTACCCTGTTACATTCAAACCTTTGGGAGTTACTTCTACGTTTGCTTATATTGCTATGCTATGCTCGTAGACGTGGTTTGGGTTTGAGTGAAATCCATGACAGATGTGAGATTGTTAATTAATGGTTCAACTTAAGGTGGAAATTTAAATTAACATCTGGGTGGATTGAGGCACCTGGAGTACCCAGTGTTGCTTGTATTTTTTTGGAAATCCCGGAGTACCCGTGTGATCTTCCTATGGACCACCACCCAGGCTCAAAGGGAACTAAGATGATTCATGCTAGAAGCTTTCGTGTGTAGCCACAAGCTACTATGGGCTCTAGCATAGTTGAGTAAGTTACGTGAAGCTCTTGAAGAGACAGATCAACAGGTAGTGGGATGTAGGTTTGGTATGGTCTGTCCGGAGTAGAGAGTTAATGTTTCTGAAAGACTGTGTCTCGGTCATCCGTTTCTCAAACACCTTGTAGTGCGAGAAATCCAACAGAGGCGATCGAGTCTTGTGGGGAAAAGTGCGCAAACCTCTGCAGAGTGTATAGTGTAATCATGTTAGCCGTGTCCCCGGTTATGGACAATTCTTGAGTATCTGGTATTTGGGTTATCACATGTATCTCATCACTCTTAATTAATATTGTTGGGATGTTAATCACTTTAATTGGGATTGATTTGGAGGAACCTTCTCAATGATGTTTCAACTACCATGATAGTTAAATTAAAATCTATTCCTTTGTTGTAGGGAAAAATTGGCTTTACGCAAAAATTATAACCATAGAGCTTTCCACCAGCCAAATATGCATGTAGTGTTAGAATTACTCCATTCTTGCTCTACTGTGTTATTTTGCCAGCATATTCCATGTGCTGACCCGTTTCGGGCTGCAACGTATTATGTTGCAGACTTTTCAGACGAGGAGTAAGGTTCGTTAGGTCATTTCCGTGCAGCTCAGCTATGCCGTTGGAGTTGATGGACTCACTTTATCTTCCAAGCCTTCCGCTGTTATCGTAGTAGATGGCCTTAAGCCATATTATTGTATTAAGTTCTCTCTTGAGACATTCGATGTAATAAATGTGTGATTGCCACTCTGTTATAAATCCTTCGAGTACTGTGTGTGTCAGCATTACCGATCCAGGGATGACACTGAAGCACAGAGACTTGACCATCTGAGGTCGGGTCGCTACATGATCTTGATGGTCTCGATCTCCAAAGTGGCACAAGGAGAGATGCATAGTCGTGGTCGTCTTCGGCCCTAGGGCTCCATGATGGCGCCGTGGTGGTCTTGTAGCAGCAACCAGGGCGTCAGGGAGGAGATGGTCATGGAGAGGCGATCAGGGATGTGAGGAAGTGGTCCTAGTCATGACAAGAGAGGCAGTGGGCGCGAGGCCCTTGCCGGACGGAGCTGGAGCAAGAGAAGGGGTCAACGCCCGACGATGAGGTGCTCCTTCTCGACACGAAGCAGAGCAGCGGTAATGGCTGTCAGTGCCGGGGCAACAACAGGCGGTGGTAGCGGACAAGTGGGACCAGGCAAAGGTCCGGCAGGGTGTGAGGGCGCGGAGGACCGGCGGCTTGGCGTCCATGGGGCCCTGCTGTCCAAGAGAGAGAGAGAGAGAGCAAGAACTCAGGGAAGGGGACGGGATGGAGAAGAAAGGAACAGGGTAGAGGAAGCGGCCTGGAGCACAGGGGACCGGCTTCCTGGTGGTACTCCGGCGAAGACGGCTGGAGCGGCGATGGACGATGGGCGCGACGCGGCTGGAGGGCGCCACGGCGCGTGCGGGAACGGGGTAGCTGAGGATGGGGTTCGGTGTTGACCGGAGCAGGGAAAGATTAGGGAAGTGCGGCGCTTCTCTCTCTTCCTCTCTAGCGGTGCATCAAGGAAGGAGAGAATCGAGCACGGAGCGTGCGCTGGAGGGAGATCGAGAGGGAGGTTGAGGAGAGGGCCGCGCCTGCGTGCGTGTGTCGTGTGTGTGGCGGCGCGCGCAGGGAAACAAGGGAGAGGGGGTCCAGCGAGGCTAGGGTAGCGAGGGGAGAGGTTGGGCCTTGGACCAGGTGGGTCGCCTGGCTGCTGGGCTGCGGGAAACGATGGCCTGAGTGGGCCGGCTTGGTGGGAGGCCCAAGTGGCCAGCAGTCCATGCTCTCTCTCTCCCTCACGTTTCCCTTTTCTCTAATTTTCTTCAAGGAGAAAATAAAGAGAAAAGCACAGGGGAAAATGAGAGGTGTATGAGAAATATAAAAATATCCTCATGACCCTGAATTCATGCCCTATTTGATAAAATTGGTTTGGACATTTTTAGAGGTAGAAAAATAAAACAAGTTTAAATATGATTCAAACTTGAGGCATTTTTGAACCTCACCAAAACAACTCCAAAGGATCTTAAATTTGACAGAGAGGGTTTAGGCATGGTGAACTAGCATCAGGAAAAGAATGAACATTTCTCGAGGAGGGGAAAAGGCCACTTGCCAAAATGAAAGAAAGAAGGAAGGAGGAGGTGATGATGCATGATCATACATGGAGCATCCAACAATGTGACAGGCATGAATATGACAATGCACATGATGATTATGAGAATGCAAAAATACAAGAGGCACAAATGCAACATGACAACGATGGGCACGACAATGCAATATAACCAAATGATGAACATGATGCAAGAAGCAAAATATGACAATGACACTCATCCGATCATGGCAACAAACAGTTCAAACACACAACGACAACGAGATAAAAAGGAAGGCATCTGAAGCTCCGGTCTTGGGGCGTCACAACACTCCACCACTACAAGAGGATCTTGTCCCGAGATCTAGAATAGCACCGGAGGGAAAACGGAAGAGGAAGAGAACATGTAAAACTAAGTTGCTTCTTTGACAAATGAGTGAAACCAAAGAACCTTGCGAGGTTGAACAAATTTTGAGAAGAGAATACAACAGAGATGAACGAGGTTAAAAACACTCCGTTAGAAAGGAGGAACAAGGAACATTACGGGAACCTTGTAGGTTGACAGACATAAGAAAAGGGTTTCAATGGACAAGAAGTACATGCAAGCACTCTGGTTGAAACAAGATGTACAAGGAACGAGAAAAAAAATCAATTACGACAACACTCCGGTTAACACAAGATAGAGAAGGAATAAGAATGATATAATTTGGACAGCACTCCGACTATAAATGGAAGGAATTGAACATGATCTTGACAAAATGGGATGATGGGTCAAAGAGTGTAACATCACAAAGCCTCCGGAAGAAATGAAAGAATGGAATGGAATGAACGGAGGGAAAACAAGATCTTGAGATAGCACGCTTACGATAAATGCTGGAATGGAGTTGTTGGAGAAAACAACAACGAAAAGGATAAGCTTGATATGGGCTTATGGAATACATCTCAAAATCTTGAGGTGAAATTCTGCCACTAACAGAAAATAATAGATTAGATTGATATCAACAAGGAGATGAGAAGCTTATTTCACCGGGAGGATAAATGAAGAACTTGGGTCATTTATGAGCACCATAAATAGCAACAATCCTTAGGGAAGGCTTTAGGTGAAACATGACACAAGATAACTCCAATGAAGAGGTTGATTGGTTGAAAAGATGTCTTGAGCAAAGAGAAAATGATGGATTTAGATTTGTCACTCTTGAAAAACTTGTGAATCGTGAAACACGAAGGGAAAATTATCAACAATGACATAACACCACCTCAAAAGATAAGATAGAACGAATAGGACTTTGGGATGCAAGATGCAGAATGCTTGAACTCCTCTGAAAAGAATCTCAATGAACACTTCGAGAAGAAATTGAATCATTGATCAACCATCATGTAGAGCCTCCATGAAGAACTCCGGTAAGAAAAGAATGAACAAACGAAATGAAGGATGAAAAGAATAAGGTTGAAGCCTTGCAATGATTTAGATGTATCTTCGTGATGATATAATGCGAAAAACATGGAACTCCGGAAAAGAAAAGATAAAGAATCTCGAACCAATAATGTGATATGATGAACCACTATGGAAAGCGGAAATTGGATTTACTCGATGAAACAAGAATAAGAATTACATTATGCTTATCCTTCATCAATTTAGATTGATGACAAGGACGGATTTGGCATACTACTTATTCTCGTTGAAAGGATTAAGAGAGATATGGAGCAAACTAGAGAAGATCTTCAATGAACCACCTGTAGGATTGAAACAACGAATAAATTGATATGATAAACGAAGGAAGAAGAATCTTGGAAGAACCACAGTAAGAATTAAAAAATGAAAGAAGATACTTGAGAAGAATTTAGATACAAGTGAAACGAAGAGATCATGAACTGATTAGAGGATATTTGAATGATGCACCGGTATGATTTGGAGAACGAGAGCTGAAAGCTGAGAATGAATAATCCTGCGATGATGGTCTTTAGAGAATCAAACTGAAAAGACTCTTGAGTTGCTCCGGATGGTTGAAAAGAATTCTCACAATCAGAAAAAATTATGAGTGGATGGCATCAAGCTAGAACCACGAATCTTGAGATAACGGATAAGATTGCAGAGAAAAACTCTTCTTCTGTCTTCACATGTTGAGAATGATGACGAGAAACACCACCAAGAATTTTTAGACACTCCGGGAGAATCAAAAGCGAAGAGGTTGAGGCAACGATGAAAAGAATTTGACAGATCTTGGAGAAATACATATGACTGACGACAAATCATTCTTACGTCAAACTTTGAAAGAATTTGAGGGTAGCTCCGGGAAAATTAGAAGAGTCAGGTAAGATCCTGGGAAAAAGACCTGTGGGTTAGGGCCCACTCAAAAGATACATCGTTGAACGATTTAAAAGATAGATTGTGTCGGTTGAATTAAATGGCTTGAATGAGATAACATCCTCGAAAGAGCTTGAACGAAAGCAGAGTGGAAACACGAATCTTCTGAGATATCTTCCGCACTCCGGAACAATTGAATAGCGAGAAATGGAAGATTAAGAGGTGCACCGACATGGGAAAACATTTGGAACAAGGAAAAGGATATGATCAACAAAGCTTGAATTGAAACCACCGGAGAAGAAAAAGAACGGATAATGATGAACTAGTAGAACATCTTCATGAGAATCACCAGGGAAGAACATTGATGGAAAAGAATGGATAGACTTCTCATCAATAACATGATAGTTGATTAATAAATCCGAATCCTCGAAGAAAAAGGGTGGGAGGGCGGGAAAACAAAGGCAACTTGAGACGGATGAAGCAAACACCGTTGAGAAAAGACTTAGAATTGATCTTGCGGATGTTGAAAATGATCGGATCCACTTGAAGAGAAACATGCCGGCTGAAAAGGATTGACATGACAGTCTCTATTATCATGAAGGATTGGTATTGACATAGTAGTATGAGAACACCGCTTAGGAAAAGTATGGAATCAACATTTGACTTCGAAGCAACTCGAATACCACAACTAAAAACAAAAACAAAGGATTGGCTTGCAAAATAAGCCGGAACAAACATATGATAGAGATTTTGTCCGAAGTTTTCGTGGTGGGGCCCACACGGGCTCGATCGTACAACACCATCATGTACAAGGCAGTGCACATGACATACGAAGCGTCCCCGAGTCAGCATAGCCAAGGACTCTTTAAGACACAACGAGACCACTGTAAAACCAACCGTGGATAGGCGGACCACTAAACGTTGAACCCCAATCTCATATCATGCATCTCTCGGAAAGATATCCTAAGGGCTACTTGAATTCCCACTTATAAACTCCCGAAACTTTTTGGTTATGCAATCAGGTGTTGGGGATACATGGGAAGCATAATATCTCACCCAAACTAACAATTCCCACATCCAACTGTATCCATACTTCAACACATAACCAAGAAACCTTCAAAATCGTTTACCTCAACCTTCGAAAAGCATCCGTTATACAAGTTATGGCAATACTCCCGAACTCCCGCCCAGTACTGGGTGGCGTCGAGGTTATCTCACCAACAACTGCATAAAAGAGATTTTCGATGTCGGCAAACTCAGGTATTCCAGAACTGCAACGATAAAATTGTGACGACAACACCTCAGAGCTCAACTCCCCGGGACACTGCCACAACTCCTAAATGTCAGGAGGCACCAAGAACAATGTTCTCGTCACAAAACCATCGAAACGATTCCAAGATACCCGCGTGATCCTAAAAAAAATCATGAAATTTGAGGAGAGAAGAGTCAAAACTCTACGTCAGGAGGCCTTACCAGAGCAACGAAGGGACTGAGGAGTAAAAAGAATCCTACTCTCCGATATATATAATCCTATAAGACTCAAAACATTTTTCTAGAGTCAACAACGTCAGCGATTCGATCAAGCAGGGGGCTCCTAAGTCGGGGAAGGCTCTGATTACCAACTTGTAACACCCACGATGCGGCTATATCTCCCACGTGTCGGAGCATGACTTAGATGCATAACCGCATAGTAGGCATGTCGCAAGAGGGGTAATCTTTACACATCCCATGTACTGAATAAGAAAGGGATAAAGAGTTGGCTTACAATCGCCACTTCACACAATACATAAATATAGCATTACATCATCCAGAATACAATCAAGGTCCGGCTACGGAACCAAAAATAAAGAAAGACCACACCTAATGCTAGATCCCCGATCGCCCCGACTGGGCTCCACTACTGATCAACTGAAAACGAAACAACACAACAGACACGAACTTCATCGAGCTCCCACTTGAGCTCAGCGGCGTCATCTGCACTGGTATCAACGGCACCTGCAACTGGTTTTGGAAGTAAACTGTGAGTCACAGGGACTCAGCAATCTCACACCCGCGAGATCAAGACTATTTAAGCTTATGGGTAGGAAAAGGTAGTGAGGTGGAGCTGCAGCAAGCACTAGCATATATGGTGGCTAACATATGCAAATAAGAGCGAGAAGAGAAGCAAAGCACGATCGTGAACTAGAAGTGATCAAGAAGTGATCCTAAAACTACTTACGTTCAAACATAACTCCAAAACCGTGTTCACTTTCCGGACTCCGCCGGAAAGAGACCATCACGGCTACACACGCGGTTGGTGCATTTTAATTAAGTTAAGTGTCAAGTTTTGTACAACCGGACATTAACAAATTCCCATCTGCCCATAACCGCGGGCATGGCTTTCGAAAGTTCAAAACCCTGCAGGGGTGTCCCAACTTAGCCCATCACAAGCTCTCACGGTCAACGGAGGATATTCCTTCTCCCAGGAAGACCCAATCAGACTCGCAATCCCGGTTACAAGACTTTTCGACAACGGTAAAACAAGACCAGCAAAGCCACCCGATGTGCCGACATCCTGATAGAAGCTGCACATATCTCGTTCTCAGGGCAACATCAGATTGTCCAAGATTCCGGTAGGCCAGCCCAGAGTTGCCCTTGGTGGCCACCGGCGGCTGACAGGTTCGGACCAACACTTAGACAAGCACTGGCCCGGGGGGGGGGTTAAAATAAAGATGACCCTTGAGTCTGCAAAACCCAAGGGAAAAAAGGCTAGGTGGCAAATGGTAAAACCAAGGTTGGGCCTTGCTGGAGGAGTTTTATTCAAGGCGAACTGTCAAGGGGTTCCCATTATAACGCAACCACGTAAGGAACGCAAAATCAAGGAACCTAACACCAGTATGACGGAAACTAGGGCGGCAAGAGTGGAACAAAACACCGGGCATAAGGCCGAGCCTTCCATCCTTTACCAAGTATATAGGTGCATTAAAGTAAACAAAATATGTAATAATGATATCCCAACAATATCCATGTTCCAACATGGAACAAACTCCACCTTCACCTGCAACTAGCAACGCTATAAGAGGGGCTGAGCAAAGCGGTAACATAGCCAAACAACGGTTTGCTAGAAAAGGTGGGTTAGAGGCTTGACATGGCAATATGGGAGGCATGATATAGCAAGTGGTAGGTATCGCGGCATAGCAATAGAGCGAGCAACTAGCAAGCAAAGATAGAAGTGATTTCGAGGGTATGGTCATCTTGCCTGAGATCCCGCAAGGAAGAAGAACGAGTCCATGAAGAAGACAAACAGACGTAGTCGAACGGATCCTCAGAAACGCGACGTTATTGGAACTAACCCGAAGAAGCAACACCGGAAAGAAGCAAACAACATAGTAAACAACCATCACATAATCATGGCATGATGCACAACCAAGTATGATGCATGTCCGGTTTAAAGAGGCATGGCATGGCAATATGCACAAACAATCCTACAAATTAAGTGGAGCTCAATATGCAACAAGCTGCATATTGACGGAACACCACATGACTTATTTAGTTCTCTCCCGGTTAGGTACTCAACAATATTAAATGTTGGTTAACATGGCAAGAGGTGAAGCATAACAAAACTATACTATCTAAACAATTTAAATGGGGCTGGATATAACAAACAACAAATCCGGTAAATCCCCATGTACATTAGCAATTTAATGCAACAACAATTATAAACATTCTTGAAGTTGTTATCATGATGTGGATGACATATGCAAGTTTTAAGCAATTTTAGGAAAAAGTTGACATGAGCGTGATGAGAGCATTTGTCACCGTGGTAGAAAGAAAGGGGTGCCACGGCGACGAAACAGAAATGATGCCGCGGCAATATTCCAATGATCCGGTAGCTCACGGGGATACTGGTGCAAAAGGAAAAGTGACGGAAGCGTGTTATGCAAGGATGGTGGGGTGCTCCCGGATACCGGGTTCCCCACATGTTGGCGACAAGGCAAAAGAGGGGCAACATGCACCGACAATTCGGACTCGAGGCGAACAAGGGTGCATCTCATACAACATGCATTCGTTCTCGGACGGTCGTTCTTGGCGGATATACCTTCGAAGCAAGCGTTTCGAGGCGGACGGGTTTGATGGGACGTAGTGGTACTTTCGGTCCTCGGTGACGGAAGAGGCACTTACGTTCTCAAGGCACTTGTCGGTCCGGACTTGGTGTAGTTGTACATGGCAAACGTAGTGGTACTCGGAGTCTTGTCAAACCCAAGCGACGGTAGTCGTACACGACGCGTTGTGGAAGTAGTTGTACTCGCGGACTTCGGCGGCGGTAGTCGTTCAGGCTCTTAGCGGTTCGTCATGTATCCATACGTGTTCGACGTGGTACACGGTTCGAAGTCGTGCATGTCCCGTTGATGTTCAGGGTCACCGTGAGGAGCTTGTCGAATCCAGGATCTCAGTCCTTGGTAGTGGTACACGTTTCGAAGGTGAACTTGATGAACTCGAATCCCTTCGGGGTTGTCGTGGTACTTAGGGTCTTCGGACCCGCCGGTCTCGTTCTTGCGACAATAGTTGAACTTGAAGTTATTGGTTCATGGGTCTTCGGCGACGGTAGTCGTTCCAGGCATCGGGCGTCGAGGTACTTGGCAGCAACCGGTGTTTTTGACAATCCGGCGAGACGACATGGTCCAGGGCAGTCTTGATCTTGATGGTCTCGATCTCCAAAGTGGCACAAGGAGAGATGCACGGTCGTGGTCATCTTCGGCCCTAGGGCTCCATGATGGCGCCGTGGTGGTCTTGTAGCAGCAGCCAGGGCGTCAAGGAGGAGATGGTCGTGGCGAGGCGATCAGGGACGTGCGGAAGTGGTCCTGGTCACGACAAGAGAGGCAGCGGGCGCGAGGCCCTTGCCGGATGGAGCTGGAGCAAGAGAAGGGGTCAACGCCCGGCGACGAGGTGCTCCTTCTCGACACGAAGCAGAGCAGTGGTGATGGTTGTCAGTGCCGGGGCAACAACAGGCGGCGGTAGCGGACAAGCGGGGCCAGGCGAAGGTCCGGCAGGGTGTGAGCAGTGGCGGACCCACCATTGGGGCGAGCTGGGGCGGCCGCCCCGGGTCGCCGGCGGCGGAAAAATCGGCAGCCCCTACGTATCCTTCCTCCCTGTTTCCTCCGGCGTGCGTCAGACAGGAACAGACAGCTAGCAGCAGCGATTCATGGTGGCGGCGGCACTATTATGCGTGACTGACTCAAAGGGGTACGAGCGTATGAGAGAGAAATAGATTTGGGCTGGACCAGTGGACTGGGCTACATTTACTACAGGCCCAAATGCCTACGCGATAGCTCTCCTCAAACAAAAAAATCCCCCACTTGGTGTGTTGAGCCGCTACCAGACTTATAGGTATACTACAATCACACGATCATATCAAAATGTACAGCCCCGAGTTATTTGTGCAAGGACACCATAAAGGTATACTATAATCATATGATCATATCAAAATATACAACTGTTGTCACACTTGTGCTTATACATTCATAATTCTGTAGGTCTCATTTGAAAATATGGGATTTTATTATGGCACGAAGTCGGCATTTCAAAGGACAAGAGTCCATGTTGGTAGTTTACTACTACCTTCGATCCATATTTATTGTCACCGGATTAGTAAAAAGTTGTACTAAATCAGCGACATTTAATATGGATCAGAGGGGTAGTTTTGAAGACCTTTTGTATGTTTTTGTTGTTGAATGTTATGAGTTCTGATTGAATAGAGTTGCATTTGTATCAGAAAAAAATTAGACGTTAAATGTTCGCCCCGGCTAACTTGAATTTCTGGGTCCGTCACTGGGTGTGAGGGCGTGGAGGACCGGCGGCTCGGCGTCCATGGGGCCCTGCTGTCCAAGAGAGAGAGAGAGCAAGAACTCAGGGAAGGGGACGGGATGGAGAAGAAAGGAACGGGGCATAGGAAGTGGCCTGGAGCATAGGGGCTCGGCTTCCTGGTGGTACTCCGGCAAAGACGACCGGAGCGGTGGTGGACGACGGGCGCGACGCGGCTGGAGGGCGCCACGGCGCGCGCGGGAACGGGGTAGCCGAGGACGGGGTTCGGTGTTGACCGGAGCAGGGGAAGAAGAGGGAGGTGCGGCGCTGCTCTCTCTTCCTCTCTAGCGGCGCATCGAGGGAGGAGGGAATCGAGCACGGGGCATGCGCTGTAGGGAGATCGAGAGGGAGGTCGGGGAGAGGGCCGCGCCTGCGTGCGTGTGTCGTGTGTGTGGCGGCGCGCGCAGGGAAACGAGGGAGAGGGGGTCCAGCGAGGCTAGGGTAGCGAGGGGAGAGGCTGGGCCTTGGACCAGGTGGGTCGCCTGGCTGCTGGGCTGCGGGAAACGATGGCCTGGGTGGGCCGGCTTGGTGGGAGGCCCAAGTGGCCAGCAGTGCATGCTCTCTCTCTCCCTCACGTTTCCTTTTTCTTTAATTTTCTTCAAGGAGAAAATAAAGACAAAAGCACAAGGGAAAAGGTGAGGTGTATGAGAAATATCAAAATATCCTCATGACCCTGAATTCATGCCCTATTTGATAAAATTGGTTTGGACATTTTTAGAGGTAGAAAAATAAAACAATTTTTAAATATGATTCAAACTTGAGGCATTTTTGAACCTAACCAAAACAACTCCAAAGGATCTTAAATTTGAAAGAGAGGGTTTAGGCATGGTGAACTAGCATCAGGAAAAGAATGAACATTTCTCGAGGAGGGGAAAAGGCCACTTGCCAAAATGAAAGAAAGAAGAAGGAAGGAGGAGGTGATGATGCATGATCATACATGGAGCATCCAACAACGTGACAGGCATGAATATGACAATGCACATGATGATTATGAGAATGCAAAAATACAAGAGGCACAAATGCAACATGACAATGATGGGCATGGCAATGCAATATAACCAAATGATGAACATGATGCAAGAAGCAAAATATGACAATGACTCTCATCCGATCATGGCAACAAACAGTTCAAACACACAACGACAACGAGATAAAAGGAAGACATCTGAAGCTCCGGTCTTGGGGCGCCACACCCAGTGAGGCAGGCCCAGAGGTGCTTTAAGTTTCGTGCTATACAGGCCCAATAGTAAAACCAGGCAACCAAACAGCCTGTTCGCTTCCCGTGCGGGCCTAGTTGGGCTCGATGCGGGTAACCAAACACGCCCCTATGCTCCCAAAAACTCTCTTGTTGCATCTCTATAGATTGAATTGGCTGCTTCTTGTTTTCCATGTCGTGAGACGCCTTTGCTTTTAACATTCCCCGCTTGTGTTGCCAGCCATTTGTTTTGAGTCGAACGATAGCATTGTCGAGGCGCCTGTTTTTTTTCACCACCAAAATAGGTCAGCCAAAAACTTCTGAATGGACAAGAAAGTTGGCAGCGGGCTTTGAAATTCACGATCATGAATGAGCTTCCTCCTACCTTGCATGGTTGACCAAAGTATGACAAAGTCCACAAGCTCATCATCGGTGAGTTACCAAATGCTCTTCTCCATATTACCCTCCAAAAGATAATGGCGTTAGAAATCGTGCGTGGTGTTGCAAATGGTGCATGTTGTTGAGTCCACCATATTTCTGTTAGCTCAAACATCACTCAAGGAAAGAGACGTCCTGGCTAGTCTCCAAGAAATACTTTGATTTTGGACGAGACCTCAACACCCCACAATCTAGCCCATTATTTCTTTGTCCTTGAACATCAGATTGACATGGACGGCACTCTGTTCAGTCCTCTCTCTGTTACCCCGTATCAACTACCGACATGTATTTGAATGGTGAGAAAATCGTTATCAACTACCAACATGTATGCGAATGGTGAGAAAATCGTCTGGAAACTTCATAGTTTCACTACTATGCCAATGCCCACGAATGTTCATCATGTTGGAAATATGAGCAATTTACCGAATGATTTTATTAACAGAAATACTAGATAAAGCATGACTAATATAGTAGAGATAAAACAAGTCATGTGTTCTGACAGAGAGAAGGAAAATAGCTTCTGCATATATGAACCGTAGCCTATCATATCTAAAGCAGACAGAATAGTAAGTAGCATATATGAAGTAGAACCTAACATGTGTAGGACAAGGACTAGAACAAGGAACTGTGGCAGAACCTTTAACAGGAAAGACAAGAACACGTACGGGACAGCAGCAACAGAAGCACTGGACTTGGGGTCGGTGTCCTCGCCTGCCATGTCGTCGAGGAGGTCGTGGATGTCGGGGAAGAAGTCATCATTGGGGAAGTCGTCGTCAGCGAACGGATCGTCCGTGATGAAGCAGCCAGTAGTCGCGCTGAGCGCTCCCCAAAAACCTTATCACCCTTCTCCCGTACAGGACTCAAAAGGTGCGGTTTCGGAGGCCTACTGTCCCGACCTGCGGTGCACGCCGCAAGCCGAGATGGGGAAGATCATAGCAGCAACGCAGTGCTCAGGAACTTTGTGGCGAGAGGAAGGGGATCTTCTGGTGTGTCTCTCTGGAGAGGAGCGACCTCTCTTATATAGGCACAGGAGAAGGACGCGAAGAGGCTGCGACGGAGGTGAAGCAACAAAGGGAGACGAAGCGAACATGCAGCGGCCGAAGAGGCGCGCCGTTCGAATTCAATGTCCACTACAGAAAACGTTTCAACTCCCACGTGACCTTTCGTATACCCGTCGTGCGTGGCAAAAATTTAGACATCAGCTCGGCTCATTCCCGCGTCGCGGCGCGTCGTGACGAGGTGTGGCGGGCGGCGGAGGAGGAGCGCGCATGGATGTCCCTCTTGTTCTCATGCTCATACATGTGGGGAAAGAACCTCCCTTATAAAGAGGTCCAACTCTCTCTAAACTAGCAATGTGGGACTAAACTTTTGTTCCACCTCTTGCCTTGCACAAATGGGCTGCGTGGGCCTCTAGGATTTATTAGGAATTTCTGAAACTGCTATTGGGCTAGGCCCAAAATAGACAAAATTCCAGCAATCCCCCACCAGATCCCAGAGGCACACAAAAATTTGCCTTTGGTTCCAAAACATTGTTTTATATACCGGTACTGCAGTGGAGACTGTTAAGTTGAACTTCCACCTAGAACTCTATGCTACACTAGTAAGCAACTTGAACAATGGATTGGGCCTTGAACTGCAAGTTTTCTGCGAATCTAGCTTCACATAAAGCCTTGACCGATACGTGGCTACCGTGGGTCTTCCCCGCGGGTGGAGCTTATGCATCATACTCGTGACCTTTCATGAGTTTACTAGAGAGAACCCTACTCTCATAGATTGCGACGTTTGACAATCAGACTCATATAGGTGTGTTCTTCAAAAGATGTTCTGCAGGATAACATCTCTGCTTAAATAAGCCACTTAGAACACATTAAGATATAAATCAACCTGCCATGCAGATAAGGAGAGTATTGCATCTTTATGGAGTGGTATTGTGAATAATAAGGATACTCTCCTCTTAGTTGACCAACAGCTTGTCTTCCACATCTAATTCACGGGATCTCCGATCACAAAGAATAGGTTACCACTGTGAACAACTCATATTGTGGGTCTCATACCCATCTCCCTCGATGCATTATCTATCACATTACATGATAGACCCTTAGTAAAAGGATCTGCCAGATTTTTAGACGTTTGGATATAATCCAACGCAATAACTCCAGAGTTTTTCATTTTCCTGACAGACTTTAACCTTCTCTGAACGTGTCTTGATCTTCATGTTATCCTTTGAACTACTCACTTTCGTGATCACAGTTTGATTGTCGCAGTTCATAAGGACACCCGGTACAGGTTTCTCAACAACCGACAAGTCATTCAAGAGCCGGCGAAGCCAATCTGCTTCAACTGTAGCTGTATCTAGTGCTGTGAGTTCTGCTTCCATTGTTGACCTTGTTAAGATGGTCTTCTTGCAAGACTTCCAAGAAACAGCGCCACCTCCATGAGTGAATACATAACCGCTCGTGGCCTTTATCTCATCAGCATTTGAGATCCAGTTTGAGTCACTATACCCTTCAAGCACCTTTGGATGCCTGGTGTAGTGAATTCCATAATTTGCAGTGCCTTTCAAATAACGCAAAACTCTTTCTAGAGCTTTCCAATGCACATCTCCTGGTTTTGAAACAAACCGACTCAGCTTGCTAATAGCAAAAGAGATGTCAGGTCTTGTAGCACTGGCTAAGTACATAAGCGAGCCAATAATTTGAGAATACTTCAATTGGTCTCTAGCAATTCTTCGATTCTTTTGAAGCAACACACTAGCATCATACGGTGTTGGAGAGGGCTTGCAGTCACTATAGCCAAAGCGACTCAAGATCTTTTCCACATAGTGAGATTGAAGCAAAGTAATCCCACCATCATCGTCTCTCAACAACTTGATGTTCAGAATGACATCAGCCACTCCTAAATCCTTCATCTCAAAACAACAAGATAGGAAATCCTTGACCTGCTTAATGACTTTCAGATTTGTTCCGAAAATCAGTATGTCATCAACATACAAGCACATGATAACTTCCTCGCCCCCACCATGGCGATAGTACACACATTTGTCAGCTTCGTTCACAACAAAGCCTGCAGCTGTTAAAGTTCTTTCAAACTTCTCATGCCACTGTTTGGGTGCTTGCTTAAGTCCGTACAAAGACTTCAGCAATTTGCACACTTTCCCTTCCTGACCATCTAGTACAAACCCATCTGGTTGTTCCATATAAATTTCCTCGTCCAACTCTCCATTTAGGAAAGCAGTCTTAACATCCATTTGATGAACGAGAAGACCATGCGAGGCAGCTAGTGAAAGTAGAACTCGAATAGTGGTCAGTCGAGCCACAGGTGAGTAAGTATCAAAGAAGTCTTCACCTTCCTTTTGGGTATAACCCTTAGCCACGAGCCGAGCCTTGTACTTTTCAATAGTACCATCAGGCCTAAGCTTCTTCTTGAATACCCATTTGCATCCTATAGGTTTGCACCCATAAGGACGATCAGTTATCTCCCAAGTTTCATTTGCCAAGATGGAATCCATCTCGCTACGAACCGCTTCCTTCCAGTAGTCAGCATCTTCAGATGCATAGGCCTCTGAAATAGAACTGGGAGTGTCATCTATGAGATACACAAGAAAATCATCACCAAAGGACTTTGCAGTCCTCTGTCTCTTGCTCCTGGTAGGAACTTCATTGTTCTCCTCCACAGGACTTTCGAAGTGTTCCATCGAAATGATAGGTTCGGTAATTGTAACTGGTTCCTGATTCGATGAACTAGGCATCTCCTGATTAGATGAGGTAGCCATATCCTTCATGGGAAAGATATCTTCAAAGAAAGTCGCATCATTCAACTCCATGATCGTACCGACATGCATGTTAGGTACCTCAGATTTTACAACCAAGAATCTATAGCCAATGCTATGAAAAGCATATCCCAGGAAAACACAATCCACAGTCTTTGGTCCAAGCTTCCGCTTCTTTGGAATTGGAACATTGACTTTCGCCAAACAACCCCATGTTCGCAGATAAGAGAGTTTTAACCTTTTCTTCTCCCATTCCTCTAATGGAGTTATCTCTTTGTTCTTTGTGGGGACTCGGTTCAGGACATGACATGCTGTCAATATCGCCTCCCCCCACCATGCCTTGGAGAGACCCGATGTATCTAACATGGCGTTAACCAAATCAGTTAGAGTACGGTTCTTTCTTTCGGCCACCCCATTTGACCGAGGTGAGTAGGGAGGAGTCCTCTCATGGATTATACCATGTTCCGCACAAAAAGCATCAAACTCATTGGAAAAATACTCTCCACCACGGTCGGACCTAAGCCTCTTGATTTTTTGATCAAGTTGGTTTTCCACTTCAGCTTTGTAGATCTTGAAAAAGTTCAAAGCCTCATCCTTAGATTTCAGAAGATACACACGGTAGTATCTAGTGGAGTCATCAATTAACGTCATGAAATATTTCTTTCCACCTTTTGTCAACACACCATTCATTTCACATAGATCTGAATGTATGAGCTCTAGTGGTGCAAGATTTCTTATTTCCATAGTCATGTGAGACCTACGAGGTTGCTTAGCTTGCACACACACTTGACACTTAGATCCCTTGACAGTGGTGAAACTAGGGATTAAGTTCAACTTTGCTAGTCGCGACATGCAACCAAAGTTAACATGACAAAGACGTGAATGCCACACATTGGATTCACTATTGTTGCAAATATGATTAACAACTTTATTGCAAACGTCTGATAAGGATAAATGAAACAAGCCTCCTGACTCATAGCCTTTACCAACAAAGGTTCCATACTTGGATATTACAAATTTATTCGAATCAAAGACAAGCTTGTAGCCATCTCTACACAGAAGAGATCCACTAACAAGATTTTTATTGACGGAGGGGACATAATGCATGTTCTTCAGCCGCACGATCTTCCCCGAAGTAAACATCAGATCGACCGTGCCAACACCACGAACAGAAGCACTTGAACCGTTGCCCATCAGCACGGTTGAAGTCCCTGCGGTCTGATAAGACAAAAACATGGAAATATCACCGCATACATGCACATTAGCACCCGTGTCAATCAACCAGTCAGGAGAATGACATACTGAAAGAATAGTGGGAAATATACCATACCCAACATCCTTCATGTCAGTGTCTCCAATGACAACATTAGCGGTCTTGCCGCCTTTCCCAGGATTACGCTTGTCATAGCGATTAGGGCAACTAGGAGCCCAATGATCAGGATCCCCACACACATGACAAGCACATTTCTTCTTGCCATTCTTCTTCTTGAAGTTCGTGTGTTGCACAGCCTTGTTCTTCCCATCAAACTTTGCTTTACCATCAAACTTGCCCTTGTTCTTGAACTTGTGGGGCTGGAAGTTCTGCTTCTGTACCACATTGGCACTAGATCCTCCCTCAATACCTCGAGCACGTGTGTCCTTTGCTCTCGCCTTTTCTTCCACATCAAGAGTGCCAATGAGATCCGGGACGGAAAACTCCCGCCTCTTATGCTTCAACAAGGTAGCAAAGTTCCTCCATGAAGGAGGAAGCTTAGTGATGATACCTCCGGCAACAAACTTGTCCGGTAGCATACAACTGAAGTGCTCAAGTTCTCTAGTAAATGACTGTATCTCATGAGCTTGCTCAACCACGGAGCGCTCTTCAGTCATCCTATAATCATAGAATTGCTCCATGATGTACAGCTCAGTGCCAGCATCTGAGACCCCAAACTTGGCCTCGAGTGCATCCCACATATCTTTTCCATTATCAATTGATGCATAAGCATCAACTATGTTCTCACCAAGAACACTCAAGAGAGCAGCCTTAAACAGAGTATCCATTTTCTGAAAAGCTTGTGCCTGTTGAGCATCAAGCTCTCCTTCAGGTTTGCCGAGAGTGGCGTCATAGCAACTCATGGTTTGAAACCATAAGACTGCTCTCACATGCCACCTCTTATAGTGGATACCCTCAAACATAGGAGGTCTCATGGAAGCAGCAAAACCACTTGGGGTAAATTGCCTATAATAAGGTTTTTGGATTGTTGGAAATATGAGCAATTTACCGAATGATTTTATTAACAGAAATACTAGATAAAGCATGACTAATATAGTAGAGATAAAACAAGTCATGCGTTCTGACAGAGAGAAGGAAAATGGCTTATGCATATATGAACCGTAGCCTATCATATCTAAAGCAGACAGTATAGCAAGTAGCATATATGAAGTAGAACCTAACATGTGTAGGACAAGGACTAGAACAAGGAATCATGGAAGAACCTTTAACAGGAAAGACAAGAACACGTACGGGACAGCAGCAGCAGAAGCGCTGGACTTGGGGTTGGTGTCCTCGCCTGCCATGTCGTCGAGGAGGTCGTGGACGTCGGGGAAGAAGTCGTCGTCGGGGAAGTCGTCCTCGGCAACCGGATCGTCCCTGATGAAGCAGCCAGTAGTCGCGCTGAGCGCTCCCCAAAAACCTTATCACCCTTCTCCCGTACAGGACTCAAAAGGTGCGGTTTCGGAGGCCTACTGTCCTGACCTGCGGTGCACGCCGCAAGCCGGGATGGGGAAGATCGTAGCAGCAGCGCAGTGCTCAGGAACTTTATGGCGAGAGGAAGGGGATCTTCTGGTGTGTCTCTTTGGAGAGGAGCGACCTCTCTTATATAGGCACAGGAGAAGGACGCGAAGAGGCTGCGACGGGAGGTGAAGCAACGAAGGGAGGCGAAGCGAACAGGCAGCGGCCGAAGAGGCGCGCCATTCGAATTCAGTGTCCACAACAGAAAACGTTTCAACTCCCACGTGACCTTTTGTATACCCGTCGTGCGTGGCAAAAATTTAGACATCGGCTCGGCTCATTCCCGCAACCTGCGGCGCGTCGTGATGAGGCGAGGCGAGGCGAGGCGTGGCGTGGCGAGGCGGGCGGCAGAGGAGGAGCGCGTGTGGATGTCCCTCTTGTTCTCATGCTCATACATGTGGGGAAAGAACCTCCCTTATAAAGAGGTCCAACTCCCTCTAAACTAGCAATGTGGGACTAAACTTTTGTTCCACCTCTTGCCTTGCACAAATGGGCTGCGTGGGCCTCTAGGATTTATTAGGAATTTCTGAAACTGCTATTGGGCTAGGCGCAAAATAGAAAAAATTCTAGCACATCACCACCTCAGCATCCATTTGAACAAGGTGTGAGTGACAACCTCCTTTTTAAAAACTTTGGCAACTTTATTTAAACAATAATCATGACATTTATAGTAGAGGGGATCAGAAAATTAGGAGAATTATCAGGCCACACCACTGATTCATATCCCTCAAAACAAAAACGTGCAAGATCGTGAGCACACCCATTAAATTCTCACACACAATGATTTATAGTTACCTTGCCGAAAGAACTCATCAACTTCTGACAATCATCGGTAATCAGTGCTCCCGATGATAACTCGGACGAATTCTGGATGGCTTGGGCAATATACATAGAATCAGTTTCAATTGCGATAGAAAAATGTTGGGAACGTTGCATGGAAAATAAAAAAAATCTACGCACACGCAAGATCTATCCATGGAGATGCATAGCTACGAGAGGGGGAGAGCATCTACCACTACTAAAGAAAACCCTAGTAGTAGCGCTTGTTTTTAAGCTAGCAGTAGCGCTTGTGCAAGAGCTACCACTAAGACGCTACAACTAACTAGTAGCAGTAGCGCTGGAAAGGGAGCGCTACTGCTGTACCTAGTTAGCAGTAGCGCTTTTCTTTGGCAAGCGCTACTGATAGTACTGAGTAGAAGTAGCACTTCTTTGAAAAGTGCTGCTGCAAATTTTCCTATATTTTTAAAAATACAACTTATTTTCATTGTGGTTTTATATACAGTACTTTCATCATATGATTTTATGACCATGATTAATTATTATATATAACAATGGGTGAAATGAACGTGAAGTAGATTCAAGTGGAGGCAAAATGTGGTGCACATCGAAAGTACTACTAATCCAAACTAGGTCAACATATGGTGCATGTCGAAAGGACTACTAATCCAAACTTGACCTAGTTTGGATTAGTAGTACTTTCGACGTGCACCACATGTTGCCTCCACTTTAATCTAATCCATGTTCGTTTCACCTACTGATATATATATATATATATATATAATAACTCATCATGCTCATATAACAAATTAGCATCATGCATCATCGATCATAATAATAAATAACTCATCATTGGTATAATAATAACAAGTCATACTCATCATCATCGATCATACAATTTCTACTCGATACCACATCATCATCATAGTCATCTAACCAATCCTACTTAGTTGTTTTAATCACATGATCATGAGTATTATTAACTAGGACCTACTACCTTCTTTTAGGTAAAATAACATAAAACAAGATAGGTGTTGGGGAACGCAGTAATTTCAAAAAAATTCCTACGCACACGCAAGATCATGGTGATGCATAGCAACGAGAGGGGAGAGTATCGTCTACGTACCCTCGTAGACCGTAAGAGGAAGTGTTATGACAACGCGGTTGATGTAGTCGAACGTCTTCATGATTGACCGATCTAGCACCGAAGGTACGACACCTCCGTGATCTGCACACGTTCGGCTCGGTGACGTCCCGCGAACTGACGATCCAGTAGAGCTTCAAGGGAGAGTTTCGTCAGCATGATAGCGTGATGACAGTGATGATGTTGCTACCGGAACAGGGCTTCGCCTAAGAACCGCTAGGATATAACTGAGGTGGATTATGGTGGAGGGGGCACTGCACACGGCTAAAAGATCAATGATCAACTTGTGTGTCTATGGGGTGCCCCCCTCCTCCGTATATAAAGGAGTGGAGGAGGGGGAGAGGCCGGCCCTCCTAGGCGCGCCCCAAGGGGAGTCATACTCCCACCGGGAGTAGGACTCCAACCCTTCCAAGAGTAGGAGTAGGACAGAGGGAAGGAGGAGAGAGGGGGAAGGAAAGGGCCCCCCTCCTTGTCCAATTCGGACTAGAGGGAGAGCGGGCGCGCGGCCTGCCCTCGCCGCCCCTCCTCTTCTCCACAAAGGCCCAATAGTCCCATTACACTGAAGGAAATATGCCCTAGAGGCAATAATAAAGTTATTATTTATTTCCTTATATCATGGTAAATGTTTATTATTCATGCTAGAATTGTATTAACTGGAAACATAATAAATGTGTGAATACATAGACAAACAAAGTGTCACTAGTATGCCTCTACTTGACTAGCTCGTTGATCAAAGATGGTTATGTTTCCTAGCCATAGACATGAGTTGTCATTTGATTAACGGGATCACATCATTAGGATAATGATGTGATTGACTTGACCCATTCCGTTAGCTTAGCACTTCATCGTTTAGTATGTTGCTATTGCTTTCTTCATGACTTATACATGTTCCTATGACTATGAGATTATGCAACTCCTGTTTACCGGAGGAACACTTTGTGTGCTACCAAACGTCACAACGTAACTAGGTGATTATAAAGGTGCTCTACAGGTGTGTCCGAAGGTACTTGTTGAGTTGGCGTATTTCGAGATTAGGATTTGTCACTCTGATTGTCGGAGAGGTATCTCTGGGCCCACTCGGTAATGCACATCACTATAAGCCTTGCAAGCATTGTAACTAATGATTTAGTTGCGGGATGATGTATTACGGAACAAGTAAAGAGACTTTCCGGTAATGAGATTGAACTAGGTATTGAGATACCGACGATCGAATCTCGGGCAAGTAACATACCGATGACAAAGGGAACAACGTATGCTGTTATGTGGTTTGACCGATAAAGATCTTCGTAGAATATGTGGGAGCCAATATGAACATCCAGGTTCCGCTATTGGTTATTGACCGGAGACATGTCTCGGTCATGTCTACATAGTTCTCGAACCTGTAGGGTCCGCACACTTAAAGTTCGGTGACGATCGGTATTATGAGTTTTTGTGTTTTGATGTACCGAAGGTAGTTCGGAGTCCCGGATATGATCACGGACATGACTAGGAGTATCGAAATGGTCGAGATGTAAAGATTGATATATTGAACGACTATATTCGGACCCCGGAAGTGTTCCGGGTGATTTCGGAGAAAACCGGAGTGCCGGATGGTTACCGGAACCCCCCGAGAGAAATAATGGGCCTTATGGGCCTCATGGAGAGAGAGAGGGCTGGCCTAGGGCAGGCCACGCACCCCTCCCCCTCTGGTCCAAATTGGACTAGGAGAGGGGGGCGGATGGTTACCGGAACCCCCCAGGAGAAATAATGGGCCTTATGGGCCTCAGTGGAGAGAGAGAGGGCTGGCCTAGGGCAGGCCGTGCACCCCTCCCCCTCTGGTCCAAATCGTTTAGTATGTTGCTATTGCTTTCTTCATGACTTATACATGTTCCTATGACTATGAGATTATGCAACTCCCGTTTACCGGAGGAACACTTTGTGTGCTACCAAACGTCACAACATAACTAGGTGATTATAAAGGTGCTCTACAGGTGTGTCCGAAGGTACTTGTTGAGTTGGCGTATTTCGAGATTAGGATTTGTCACTCTGATTGTCGGAGAGGTATCTCTGGGCCCACTCGGTAATGCACATCACTATAAGCCTTGCAAGCATTGTAACTAATGATTTAGTTGTGGGATGATGTATTACGGAACAAGTAAAGAGACTTTCCGGTAATGAGATTGAACTAGGTATTGAGATACCGACGATCGAATCTCGGGCAAGTAACATACCGATGACAAAGGGAACAACGTATGCTGTTATGTGGTTTGACCGATAAAGATCTTCGTAGAATATGTGGGAGCCAATATGAACATCCAGGTTCCGCTATTGGTTATTGACCGGAGACATGTCTCGGTCATGTCTACATAGTTCTCGAACCTGTAGGGTCCGCACACTTAAAGTTCGGTGACGATCGGTATTATGAGTTTTTGTGTTTTGATGTACCGAAGGTAGTTCGGAGTCCCGGATATGATCACGAACATGACGAGGAGTATCGAAATGGTCGAGATGTAAAGATTGATATATTGAACGACTATATTCGGACACCAGAAGTGTTCCGGGTGATTTCAGAGAAAACCGGAGTGCCGGATGGTTACCGGAACCCCCCGGGAGAAATAATGGGCCTTATGGGCCTGAGTGGAGAGAGAGAGGGCTGGCCTAGGGCAGGCCACGCACCCCTCCCCCTCTGGTCCAAATTGGACTAGGAGAGGGGGGCGGCGCCCCCCTTTCCTTCTCCCTCTCCCCCTTCCTTTCCCCCTCCTAGTAGGAGTAGGAAAGAGGGGAGTCCTACTCCTACTAGGAGGAGGACTCCTCCTCCTGGCGCGCCATAGAGGGCCGGCCGGCCTCCCCCCTTGCCCCTTTATATACGGGGGCAGGGGGCACGTCTAGACAGACAAGTTGATCAGTTGATCTATTCCAGCCATGTGTGATGCCACCCTCCACCATATTCCACCTCGGTTATATCGTAGCGGTGCTTAGTCGAAGCCCTGCATCGGTAGCAACATCATCACCGTCATCACGCTGTCGTGCTGACGAAACTCTCCTGTGAAGCTTTGCTGGATCAGAGCTCACGAGACGTCATTGAGTTGAACGTGTGCAGAACTCGGAGGTGCCATGCGTTCGGTACTTGGATCGGTCGGATCGTGAAGACGTACGACTACATAAACTGCGTTGTGCTAACGCTTCCGCATTCGGTCTACGAGGGTACGTGGACACACTCTCCCCTCTCGTTGCTATGCATCACCATGATCCTGTGTGTGCGTAGGATTTTTTTTGAAATTACTATGTTCCCCAATAGTGGCATCCGAGCCTGGTTTTATGCGTAGATGTTATATGCACGAGTAGAACACAAGTGAGTTGTGGGCGATACAAGTCATACTGCTTACCAGCATGTCATACTTTGGTTCGGCGGTATTGTTGAATGAAGCGGCCCAGACTGACATTACGCGTACGCTTACGCGAGACTGGTTCTACCGACATGCGTTGCACACAGGTGGCTAGCGGGTGTCAGTTTCTCCAACTTTAGTTGAACCGAGTGTGGCTACGCCCGGTCCTTGAGAAGGTTAAAATAGCACTAACTTGATGAACTACCGTTGTGGTTTTGATGCGTAGGTAAGAACGGTTCTTGCTCATCCCATAGCAGTCACGTAAAACTTGCAACAACAAAGTAGAGGACGTCTAACTTGTTTTTGCAGGGCATGTTGTGATGTGATATGGTCAAGACATGATGCTATATTTATTGTATGAGATGATCATGTTTTGTAACGGAGTTATCGGCAACTGGCAGGAGCCATATGGTTGTCGCTTTATTGTATGCAATGCAATCGACTGTAATTGCTTTACTTTATCACTAAGCGGTAGCGATAGTCGTAGAAGCAATAGTTGGCGAGACGACAACGATGCTATGATGGAGATCAAGGTGTCGCGCCAGTGACGATGGTGATCATGACGGTGCTTTGGAGATGGAGATCACAAGCACAAGATGATGATGGCCATATCATATCACTTATATTGATTGCATGTGATCTTTATCTTTTATGCATCTTATTTTGCTTTGATTGATGGTAACATTATAAGATGATCTCTCACTAAATTTCAAGATAAAAGTGTTCTCCTTGAGTATGCACCGTTGCCAAAGTTCGTCGTGCCGAGACACCACGTGATGATCGGGTGTGATAAGCTCTACGTTCATCTACAACGGGTGCAAGCCAGTTTTGCACACGCAGAATACTCGGGTTAAACTTGGTGAGCCTTGCATATGCAGATATAGCCTCCGAACACTGAGACTGAAAGGTCGAGCGTGAATCATATAATAGATATGATCAACATAGTGATGTTCACCATTGAAAACTACTCCATCTCACCTGATGATCGGACATGGTTTAGTTGATTTGGATCACGTGATCACTTAGATGATCAGAGGGATGTCTATCTAAGTGGGAGTTCTTAAGTAATATGATTAATTGAACTTAAATTTATCATGAACTTAGTACCTGATAGTATTTTGCTTCTCTATGTTGATTGTAGATAGATGGCCCATGCTGTTGTTCCGTTGAATTTTAATGCGTTCCTTGAGAAAGCAAAGTTGAAAGATGATGGTAGCAATTACACGGACTGGGTCCGTAACTTGAGGATTATCCTCATTGCTGCATAGATGTAGTTACCAGACCTCAAACGGTCCAATCTCTATGCTCCGGTGTCATCCCTGGATCAGTAATGCTGACACCACACAGTACTTGAAGGATTTATAGCAGAGTAGCAATCACACACTTATTACATCGAGTGTCTCAAAAGAGAACTTATTACAATAAATATGGCTTAAGGCCATCTAATAACGATAACAGCAGAAGGCTTGGAAAATAAGTGAGTCCATCAACTCCAACGGCATCACTGAGTATAGAACCATGACCTAAAACTCCTTAATCATCGTCTGAAAAGTCTGCAACATTAACGTTGCAGCCCGAAAACGGGTCAGCACATGGAATATGCTGGTAATGTAACACATAGAGAGTAATGGAATGAAACAGCTATTCTATATGCATATTTGGCTGGTGGAAAGCTCTATGGTTACAGTTTTGCTAAAGCCAATTTTTCCCTACTGCAAAGTAATAAATTTATTTAACTATCATGATGGTTGTTAAACATTGAGAATGGTTGACAGCATTCTCAATCCCAATTAAACATCATCATTAAACAAACCCATCAAAATTAATTTTTAGAGTAACATGTTGAGATTCACATGATAATCCAGGTACTAGATACTCAAGATGTCCATAACCGGGGACACGGCTAACCATGATTAGTTTATACACTTTGCAGAGGTTTGCGCACTTTCCCCCACAAGACTCGATCTCCTCCATTGTATTTCTCGCACTACATGGTGTTTGAGAAACGGATGACCGAGACATAGTCTTTCAGAAGCACTAGCACCTTACGATGGGTAGACCGTACCACCTACATCCCCTACATCTGCTAGTCTACCACCGTAAGAGTTCGCACGACTTAGTCAACTATGCTAGAGCCCATAATAGCTTGTGGCTGCACACGGAAGTTTCTAGCATGAATAATCTCATGATCCCTTTGAGCCTGGGTGGCGGTCCAAAAGAAAACAGGCAATCCTGGAATACCCAGGTGCCTCAATCCACCCAGATTTGTGTTTAGGTTGACACCTTAAGTAAACCATTAATTAACAAAGCTCACAACTGTCATGGATACACTCACCCAATCCACGTCTACTAGCATAGCATAGCAATAATAAGCAAACGTAGAGTAACTCCCAAAGGTTTGATAATAAACAGGTAATAGGTTCTACCTCAACTACTTCCCAAACCCACAATTTAATTAGATCCTAAAACATGCAAGGTGTGAGGATTGATCTAATGCAATAAAACTAGGTAGTAGGAGGTATGATCAAAGTGTTACTTGCCTTGCTGATGATCCGGGAAACCTAGCGATTCGAAGTAACAAGCGGCGCACTCCGGGTACTCTATCGCAAACAAACAAGCATAAAATAAGTACTCAACTAATGCGTAGGTAAAACTCAAATAAGAGATCTAACTAGAAAGTTCAATTTAAGAACTCCGGTAGGCAAAAAGAATCAAATCGAACGAAGCAACGAAAGACAAACGGCAAAAGAAATAGGCTTCGTTTACTATTGTGGATCTAAGGCAATTTTTACAGTGGCAAAAACTTGTTTAAGTTGGTTAAACGGAAAGAGAGTTTCGAGACGAAACTCCAGGCGCTTGAATCGCCTGATTCCGATAAACGAGCGAAAAGATATACTAAAACAAAAATCGGATCAGAAATCGCGATCAGAAAAATCGCGGATTTAATCCGAGAAAATGAAAAAACGACGAACGTTTGTTAAAAAGAACGAACGGACGAACGCTCACTATTTAAATAAACTGGAAAACCGATCTATTTAAAAAAACCGAAACTAAAAAAAACGACAAAACCGTCGGAAAACCGAATGGTTTTTCAAAAAAAGGCGGCGGGATCGAGGTAAACCTCGGGCGGCGGGTCCGGCGACGGCTCTGGCAGCGACGGCGGCGGGCGGTGGCGGCTAGGGTTTGGGGGGGCTTCCGGCTGGGCCTCCCCGGCTTTTAAAGCCGGACGGGCCTTAGTGTGCGGGTTGGACACGGCCCGTAGGTCGGTTGCGCGTTTTTTTAAATAGTTACGCTCAGAAAAAAACAAAAGGACTACT